>NC_044577.1:34027474-34069974 GCF_901933205.1 Camarhynchus parvulus
GTCCTAAGTCTAATTAACCCCCAAAATCGACTGACGAGGTTCATTCCTCTCCGCTGCTGCCTAACTGGTTGTATGTACGCTGGGCATGCAAGACCTAAGTCAGATGCTGCTTTGTTATAATTAGGGCAGCAAATTTTGTTTTCTGTTTGGTACTTGCTGTTACATATTGCATGTAATGTATGGCACTGTTAAGGGAAAAAAATTGGAGTCAAAGTGCCTGGAAAGTTAGGTCTGCTCTGTAGCACTGTGAGATTGTTGACATCTGCCGAGGTTGGAGAGCTCAGTAAGCAGGAAATGGGGTGTCACTCTGAGTGGTAGTTTACCATTATCCTGGCATCCTAATGAAGTGTCTGCAGTGCACAGAGCTTCTGGATGGCATCTTAACGCACGGCTAAGCAAAAGCACTTCTCTCCTTGTCACTGTCATCCATCTGCCTGCACCCTACTGTAGCCAATGGGATGGAACCATGCTACAATGTGCTATAAGCCATTTAGAGTTGCACATTGCATAATCAGTCCCATCAAATATGTAAAAAATGACTATTATTGGTTATTTCCCTCAAACTCTGGCACCTGGAGTTCGATACATTAAAGTTTAACTTTTCTAAGTGCTGTTTCTTCCCATTAATTCCACATATATTTTTGTTAAATGGGATTGAGTTGCAAACTCATTGTCTTGGGTCTTGCTAGTGGATCACAAAAGTTGTATGAATATTCATTGCAAATTCCACTTTATATTACACAGGATGAATTTATCAATTGCCCTGATAGAGTGGTTTTAACAATTCTCATTTTCTTTTTCAACAACTAATTCTGAGGCATGAATAAAAAGCAAATCAATTCAGATCACAAATTGCTTATTTTCTTTATAGCTAATATTAGTTAGTTTCAACACTTCTTATAGATTAAAAAAAAAAAAAACAAGAAAATATTTTACAATATGTCTGCAATAGAGGATTGCCACAGTGTACTGTGAGTGATTAAAATTGGGACTTTTATGTTGCATGCTGTAACATTAAAATATCCTGACATTAACAGTGGTATGAATAAGTGATTTATCTATTAATACGTTAAAACCTGTGTATCTTAGCTAGCATGACTTCCAGAATATGAAGACTTACCAAACAAAAGCAGAATTTTGGGCAGTTGATGTGTCTGAAAATAAAAATAAATTAAGCCAACAGTGTGCTCTCTTTTAAGCAAGTTTTCATTCCCTGATAACACCAAAGCCATCAAGGACTGGGGTTAAGCATTGTGTGACAGAGCAAGCTTCTAAAATGGGCAAGAGCGAGATGAATTGGCTAAGTCGGGTGTTTATTTATACAAACAAGAGGGCAGAACATAATTTAGTTGCATCAGGAATTTTTCACAGACATTAAAACTATAGCAAACATAACAGCAGGGATGCTTGCACAGCAGCACAGTGGGGAAGCTCACAGAGCGTCTGCCCACACTCCGGCTGGCTGTAGCCAGCGCCATAAGTCTCACAATTTCATTAGCACTCGAAAATCCACCTAAACCACCCCGTTCTGATTAAAAAAAATATATAAAAGGAATGAAATAAACAACCCAAAAAAAAAAAAGCAAACCAAAAAAAAAAAGCCCCAGACAAGACCCGTCTTTCTCTCAGCAGCCGAATCAGTTGAGAATTGTTGGAAAAACTCTTGGCAGGCAGATTTTGCTGTAGCAACAGTGTGTGACGTTTTAACCACAGCAGAAATCTTATCCAAAAAAACAGAACAAGGTGAGAAGAGCCTGCAAGAAAATCGGGGAAAACCATGCCTAAAAAGCCAACAACAACAAAAGGTGGCAGATCAATAGTTTGATATTTTATGCAGGATCATAAATCACTGGGTTTTTTTCAGCAGTTCAGCCGTGAGGCTCGAAAGCATAAAAAGAAAGCATGGCTTGTGATAAAATTAGGCATTAATGTGAAGCATAAATGCCATTTAACATTAAACATGCACAAGCCACTGAAATGCCTGGAAAAAGGGAAATGGGTGCTATAGTAAAGCTATACAAAGTAAATCAGACATGAATAATGCAGCAGGTCTGAGGAGGGTCACGGGTCAGACCCCAGTACCTTACAAAATAATGAATGCGCATCAGGTTAGAGACATCCATCCCTTCCTAGCCAACGTGAGTTATTGGAGATAAACCCCGGACTTCCTGTTCTGAAACAAAGTGGCTTGTTGTAAACATCTATGTCCATTTAAAATTAATGATTAAAAGAAACATTCGGTGGGATTCTCTTAAGTATTCTTTATGGGCACGAGTGCTAAAGGTTACTTTCTTCATTCATTTTTACCCAGCCACTGTTAATGTTAGAGACACGTCATGTTTTCTTCTGTGCCCAAATGTTTATCCAAAGCTCATTTACAAAAGGGCTTATATAATAGTAAGAGGGGGTTTTTTTCAATGCATTCTTCATTTAGATATAAACAAGAGAGCATCCCCACGGTTTTGCTCTGTTAAAGGGAGCCAGCCCTATTTTTAAGGAGAGTAACCCAAATTCTAAATATATTTCCTATGATTCTTTTACACGGTGAAACCATCTGTGATTCACTTCAGAGTATCCTGATCTGCTGAAATTATCTCCTACGTCTCCCAAAATTTCCCCGTAAAATGCAAAGAGGATTAGCCTTCCTCTCATTCTTTATTTGATATATGTGATTATGATGACTTTCCCTTCCAAAATTTTCATGGGGAAAAGAGAGTCTAACTTTCCAAAAAGATTTTTGCCCCCAGATTTTCGCCAATTCTTACAATAAAAAGAATGTAATTAAAACCAATATTGTTTCTTTTTATCACAATTGCTCTGCTTCCTTTTCTAGACTTAGCTGGAGAATTTAACAGCTGTTCAGAGTGTTTTCCTTCCTTTTCACCCTGCACTGCTGGGCTTCATGATACAGCGCAGGGAAGGGGGATAACTTTTCCCCCACCTATTTGTAAAAACCCATGTTTAAGGATTTCCTCCCTACACTTGTCCAAGGTAAAGAGAAAAACATCAATAAAAAAGAACTAAAAAATCTTTCTACTCAGGGATCTAAAAAGGAAAAATTTCTAGGAATGTGGAACTGAAGGCATTACAGAAATAAAGCAAATACATAGGTATTGCAAATGAAACATAAGATCCTGCATCTGATCTGTTAAATATTCCATCAACAAGGTCAAGAGTAAAGACAAGCCCAGCCACAAAAACTGAAGCGAGAGTAAGCTTTAATAAAAAAAATGAACAGTTTATCCTCTTCAGCTTCTCAAGTGGAAAAACAAATTCTTTTATACTAGAGAAAAATCAAGCGTGTATAGAGCATTTAAAAAAACCCACCGATATCAACCATTTTAATGAAAGAATACCCAATATTTTCATGGAACTATAAAAGGGAGCAAGACTAAGTGTTATGGCAAAAAGCCTGGGCTCAGCAGCTTTGTGTGGGAAATGGTGAAATGTGACTGTGATTTATAATGAGAAAAGGTATCTACAACATACAATTTTCTACCTAGCTGCAAATAATAATTCATAGTGATGTCCCTTCCAGATAAAATACCTTTGCAATGTAGGACTCATGTGGTAAAATGATCATGATAAATGTCAGACCAGTGCAGGTAACGGCTTTACAAACCATTAAGATTAGCTGGCTCTTTTTTTTTGATGATAACAGTAACCATGCTGTGACTCTATGTGGTAATAATATCTCAGTACTGATAAATGCCAGAGCCAGGCAGAGGTGTTTATCATTCCCAGTTCAGAAATGCTGACTAAAGTTACCACATGTTGCCTGTTTTTTCTTCTTTTACAATAGACTAACAATTAACAAAAAGGCCGATGCACAACATAATTTTATGCAAAATTTCTATGGCTTTTGTGCTTTATTGCCTATCTAAATATCCCCCATGTTCCAATACTGATGACTTTGGTACAGTAAGCCCTAAAGCAAAGCTTTTTATCCTTGCCATTCTCTCAATAAATAATTATTTTATAAATTAATATTGGGGGAGGGCTATTTTAGCACCTTTACAAATACACCTCACAAAGAATTGCAGCCTCTGTGAGCAGCAGAGGGTGCAGGGATGTGGTTCCCCTATCTGTGTTAATCAACACAGAGCAGAAACACTTCCATCAAGAGAACATGATAAAGTTTCACTGTACAACACTCCCCTGTAAATGTTCTGTGACAGACAAAGAGTGAGCCCTTCCTTCCACTGTGTTTGTCCCTGCCTCAGTGTCTCAGTTCCACTCAAGCCCAGTGAATTGTCAGGAGAAAAAAAAAAAACAAAAAAACCCAAAAAAACCCAAACCTGAATTAAAAATTAAACTACTTGAGAAACTTTATCTACGGAGTTGCAGGAGAGGCAAGGCAGCCCAAATATAAATATAAATATAAATAATATAAATGTAGATAATATAAATATAACTAATGTAGTGAGACCATAGCATGTCTTGCGACGGCACAGGTTGTCCAGAGAAGGGCAATGGGACTTGGGACTTTTTTTTTAAAAAACAAGAAAATATTTTACAATATGTCTGCAATAGAGGATTGGGAAGGGGCTGGGTTTCAAGTCTGATGAGGAGCAGCTGAGGGAGCTGATGTGTTTAGCCTGGGGAAAAGGAGACTTGGGAGGGACCTTAGTCCCCCTCTGCAACAAGCTGACAGGAGGTTGCAGAAAGGTAGAGGTTGGTCTCTTCTCCCAGGTAACAAGTCACAGGTTGAAAGGAAATGGCCTCAGGTAGTGCCAGGAGAGGTTTAGGTTGGGTATTAGGAAAAATTTCTTCATTAAAAGCATTTATATCTTCATTTATAAGCATTGGAACAGAGCAGTGGGTGAGTCCCCATCCCTGGAGGGATTTAAAAGCCATGTGGATGTGGCACTCAAGGACATGGTTTGGTGGTGGACTTGGCAGTGCTGTGGTAAAGGTTGGACTTGGATCTTGGAGGACTTTTCAAAACCAAATGATTCTGTATTTTTTTTTATGCACACCAAGCAGCACAAATAAAAAGCCCAGAGAATTTTCACCCCCTTCCTATAATAAATTAACTTCTGCAAATTTCATATCATTTTCATTTGTAGCTTCAGACCTATTTCCACTGGTCAGTTCACCCACAGAACAAAACTGAACAGTGATGGCTTGTGGCAGAAAACATCCAGGGATGACTGCACTACAAGACTGAGGAAGGTTGTGCTTTTTGTAGGTCAAACCAAAATGAGAGAAATACACAGAAAGTGTGCTTTTCATTTGTGTTTAACTTCACTATCACTATTGTTAATTGCTTGACTTCCTATAGAATAAGTCCATAAGAAAGTTTGGGATTTTTTTACTGGAAACTAATACCTATGCACTGCCTACTTTTAGGTCTTTGTCTTCCATGTTGACATGATTGTTAAAATTAAAAACAATTTCAGTATAAACATCTATATCTGTGGGTACAAAGTATTAATCTCAGTAGGAACTAGCAACACATGCTGAGGAAGCAATATTATCCTAGTAATTTTAATTTTTAAATTAAGCTTGATTGCAGGAAAATGTTAGCTTGAAACTTTTTTTTGGTGAAACCTTTAAATCAAGTCACTAATCACCACGTAGGCTTATGCAGCACCTACTGCAACTGGGATTTAATCCTGATTGAGATCTCTGAGTGCTAGGGTAATATGAATATTAAAGAGGAACATATACGAAGAATGATAGGTGATAATTAAATCATAGATGATAGGATCAGAAAAGTGTTCTCAGGTTATCTAGGGCATGTAACATGCAAGATGTTTTCCCCACGTCAGACCTACTGGTACCTTATCTAATCTGTTCCTAAATGAAAGAACAGTTGTACATGACTTTGCTTTAGTTGCAACATCTTAGACAAATTGATGAAAATATCAACCAAACTTTTCCCACAAAACTATGAATCATGGTAAAACAGGAAGGCATGCCTTAACAGAAATGGTAGAACTGTTCTTATCACCCCAAAGGAGAGATTAAAGTCCTTAGTGCTGCATTCTTTATTACTAATTTTAAGTTCGAAACACAATTTTTTTCCTGCAAAAATTCCAGTTGTGAGATGTTATAGGTATGAGAAGATAGCTACAGTGGAGCAGTTTTTTGAAATAACTTTTCACAAGGTTGGACTACTAAAGACAGTAGTAAACTTTATGTTTCCAAATATGATGGAGTGTTAAAGACAGGTTCATAAATATACTAGATTAAATTATGATGAATAAAAAAGGACAACAAGGATTACATAGAAAGTGCACCTATCACAGGAGCTGCATCACTTGGCAAATGTAATTCCAGGGGATAATTCCATTTAAGATGTGGGTCTCTTACTTCTTGGAGGTATTCGATCTAAGGAAGGTGGTCTATCAGTCAATAAAATAAGTTAAAAATATTTTTATCTAAACCAAAATATGCTTTCTTAAGATTAACAGATAATTTTTAATCTTTGTAAACTACTTTTGTTCTCTGCTAAGGTGAAAGAAGGTATGAAATATTCTGGTTTTAACCACGCATTCATGCTGACTTTTCTTGTAAGGTACCAGCTACAGCAAAGCAATGTCCAAATGTGGCACTCAAATATTTATTTTCTTTTTTTTTTCCTTTAGAAATCCAGGACAATGCCACTCGCATCAAATCCATAAGGAGCCTGGTAAAGAAGCTCCCAAGACCCAACTATGACACAATGAAAATCCTTTTTGGACATCTACAGAAGTAAGTAGAACTGTGGTACTCTCAGATGAGTAATTTCAAAAAAAAGTAATCGGTATGTGGTGTCCTAATCCTATTGAAAGTGTCATCCAAAATACCAAAGATAATTACATTATCTTTGGCAAAACTAAGCATGATTTATGGTATCTATGTATATCCTATTTATCCTATTCCTGCATAAGAAATCAGGATGTCTAAGCAAAATGCCAAATTTTAACTCTAGTAGAAAGCAGGACGATTCTGTTTCCTTCAATGCAGCCAAAACCATTGGGATTACCATGTTTCAGGTGCATTAAATTGGGCAAATGCAACATGTCCTGGGTTGCATTCACCCAGTTTGATGGAATTTCTCCAGGAATGACCTTTTGGATGGTCATGTTGTGAACACTGAGGTCCCTGCTGTTGGATACCTGTACTGTCATTGTGATATGTTGAGGTCAGACACAGCCTCACTCAAGAAAACAGAGCGAGTGCTCTTGTCCCTCACAGGGAGCTTGAGACAACACAGAACGCCTAAGAAGTGCAGAGGAAATATTTGGAAGTGTATCTTTGCTCTCCTAATGTTGCTGAGATACCACAGAGGCAGAAAAGCAACCCTGTGAGGTTGCCCCTCATCACTGCCCTGTGATTTCCACACACATTGCGCTGTGTCTGCAAGAGACATCAACCCAAAAAATCAACCCAGGGTGTCACATTCACCTCAGGTTTTCTTCTTGTGCTTCGTGGCATTAAGAGCAAAGGTGTCCATAGCTGACATGGCTCACTCAGACACCCACCAGAGCTATTTGACCTGCAGGATGGCCAGGGAGGCCTCAGGGTAGGGATGTGGGAAGGGCAGGATTCTGTGATCCTGTTCCTCCTTGCTGTTGGCGCTGCCAGTGCCGTTTTCTACAGTCAGTTTTCAGCCAAACTACCCCTAAAACTGAAGGGACATGAGAATCTGGGCCCCATCAAGGCACAGAGGAGTATTTCATCCCAGGAACGATGTACTGACCCCAGTGAGGGAGTGATAAAGGCTCCAAATCAAAGACCACTCTTGAGCTTATAATGAATGATGCCTTTATAGCGATCATTTCTTGGCATGTGCATGTAAGAGATGTAGATCCTTTATCTTGTTTTGCATCTTCCAGCTGAAATGGCAAAATCCAGTTCATATAGTTGTGGGAATGTCCCCATTTCATTTAAGCATGGAAGGATTTTAAGCAGTCCATAAAATGACTGAGTTTGGCCTTGCAGAAAAACAGTTTTCTGTGTGTTCATTTGATGCACTGTGTGCACACATTCTCTCCTTCAGCAGGTTATCTAGAGAAGGATAATAATTTATTGCTGGCAATGGAAGAATAATAAGGGAAATTATTTCCTGGGAAGAACGTGAGTGCAGGGAATGGGTACACGCTGTCAGCACAGATATGCCATATACAAAATTTACTCTACTCTGTGTGGCATTGATCTTAACCTGAAAAAGTTTTGTTGCCGTGTCTTAGGGGAGAGATATCAGGTATACACAATAAGTCTTTGATCTCATAGTTAAATCACTTGATTGAGACTCGGGAGACGTGGGTTCAGTTCTTGGCTTTGACCGGATGTTCTGGGTGACCTTGGGTAAATCATTTAATCTCCCTGTGCCTTGGTTCCTTGTTTACAAAATGATGATAATACTTCCTTTGTCTGCCTTGGCTTTTTAGAGCATAATCTGTTTGGGACAGCAATTGTTTCCTGCTGTGGATGTGTAGAGTAACTGGTGAAACTGGCCCCACACTGGTGGTTTTTCAGAGAAAACAAAAGGAAAAATAAAACTGCTAAAATAGAGGAAATGAAATACCAATAGTTCATAATGCAGAGGTACACTGAGGCGACACAGTGGCACAGAGTGGTGGAAGGCAGGAAGACATGACACTGGAACCATTTGGGGGTTTAAGCATTAGGGATGTAATTGTCTGAGTCTCTCTGAAGAAGATCAGTCTTCTTCTCTGCCTCAAACACATCCTCAGGAAAAGATGGGGCTATTCCAGAAGCTTTGCTCCATTGATACGAAAGCAACAGTAGAATAGATATCCCCCCAAAAAATAAAACCTCTGTGTTCTCTTGAACTTGTTGATGCTTAAGACAGGGGTCAGTCTGAATGATCTCATGGCTCCATAAATGAGAATGAATTAGTGTACTTATAATTTCAGTAATGATGTGATGCTTACATTATACAAGTAGAGACAATGTGTTTGTTTGAATCAGTCTAGGAAACATGACTAGTTTGCTGAGGTTACAAAATGTACAGTTATATTAGTTTGGGGGACACTCTTCAGAAGAGTAGTGTCAGTGTCCCTCAGCACAGACTTGCACTACCCCCTTTGATCACAGGCCTTTCTAAGGGCAATTTACAGGAGTTTCAAAAGTTTCTGGTTAGTTAGAAAAATAACTAATCTGGCTTTATTTGAGGCATATTACTGCAGTTCCTATATTTGCTGGTTGAGATGGATGTTCCTGCCCAGAGTTGAACTGGTCTTTAATGGGGTTCTGATGGGGAGAAGATGAGGGACTGCAGCTGCTGTTTCCATGGCGTTCCCCCTCTTTCTCCTACCCTTCTCCTACTCCTTTCTTTCCTGTCAGACAGACAGAACAGGGCTGTACAGACCTGGACCATGGGGCTGTCCAAGCCTGTGACTTCTGTACATCACAAGAGAGCATCTGTCTCACTGACACTCAGCACGAGAATCCAACCTTTGTCTTATCCTAAGCCATTCTGTGGCAATCCAGTCTGCAGGAGCAGGTCCAGATCCAGCAGAAATAACAATGAGCAGTGCACTTCAGAAGGGTCCTCCTTAGAAACCCAGACAAAGCAGGTGATGAGAGAGTCTGCGAGAAAGGCCTGGCAGCAGGGATTAACTCCTGTGCCACAGATCTCTCTTCAGCCGAGCTCTCTGAAGCTGCAAGAAGTCACAGTGCAGTGTATGCAGCCCACAGGAGGTGGATTAAAAGCAAAGTTGAGTCTGCAGTACCTGTTCTTTCAAGTTTTTGCATTTGATAGGAAAAACCACAACCTGCTGACGTCCCTGTTCATCTTTCCATGAAATCTCTTCTACTTAAAAGCAAAATAGACAAAGTACGGGGCTGAACAGATATATCCCATAGCTCTGTCAGTCTAATTCCATAAGGAATTGTTCCATTATGACTCATGCTGGATGTAATTGAGCACAACTACTATTAGGCTATTCATACTTCTTCCCAAAGATGAGCAAACCAAACAAATAGATGTTACACAGGAAAGAAACAACAAAAACCCAACTTGAGTAGAGATCTTCCCGAATAAAGGGGTACAGAAAACAGCCTGTTCTACTCGAACATGTTTAGAGATTATTTGCTTGCTCTGTACAGCCTATATATTTCTGCCCCATACACCAGTTCCACAGATCTCCTCTCTTTCCTCTTCCTTACTCACATCTGACTTTTACTCCCAAACAAAGTGAGCTAATCACAGGTACCAGCTAAAACCGATGCACCTTTCTGGCCCCATTTTTTTGGGTGCACACAGAACGTCAAATGGTGCAGAAACCTTGCCTTGTCTCTCTGCACAAACATGAACTGAGCACAACAAATCCCTATCTGGGAAACCATTTTATGTACCCAATAATTTATTCACAAAATTGTAATACAAGTTAGGCAGAAGGAGAATCTCATTCTATGTATTTTATGACCTGCTTTCACCACAGCACCTTGAGGTAGCTGTTACACACCCATTGAGAAACTGAGAAGTTTAAATGACTTAAAATCTCAGCATAAACCAGCAACACAATTTAAAAACCTGGATGGGATTTTTTTTATTTGCACAGAAGCTTCTCCAGTGACCACAAACCTTCTCATTTCTCCCTCATGCAAAATGCAGCAGGGAGGAGGAACACCCTGGCTGGGTCCTCAGCGCTGCGCTCCGAGCTGGCGAGGGCGGACGCCGCTCTCCTGCAGGAGCTGTGTGCCTGCGTTACACAGCACTGTGCCTGAGCTCATGAGCTGTGCTTATTAATGTTAAATTAATGAATCTCAGCCTGCTCTGCTTATTAGGTTGAGCTCCGTGCCACCACGAGGCAGCTCTGCGACTCCCAGACCCGAGCTGTGTCACATCTGACCAGGCTGGAGCGCAGGGCAGCCAAGCTCTGGTCTGCCTGTAGCCATCCGTGTTGGACCCCCTTGCAAGGGGAGGTGTTAGAGACAAAAACCCCTCTCCTTGCTCCTGATTTTCCTGCACAAAGGCAGGATAATGTGTGTTATTTACAAAACTATAAAAGGGATGTTGAAATAATTAAAGGGGAAGGCAGGGGCCAGCTCCCATCCCTGTGCCTTACGTGGAAGCGCGGAACCCAGATGCCCAACTGTGGAAGATATTCTTCCAGCAGCAGCATCTGCCTCCTTGGCAGCCACTTCAGGCAAGTTGTCTGGGGAGCTCTGCAGTTGCCTCTTGGTTTATCACGTGGATCTGTTAATGTGCCCTATCTGGCTGGCTTGTCCAGGCAGGAGCTGACTTGTTTTAATTCACCTTTGAATCCAAGAAACTCCATTTATTTTGCTGCATTTTCCCCATACTCTACATAGCATGGCAAGTAATTTTCAGATGCCATCCAGGCTTTCTGCCCTTTCAGAGGGAGAATGATTATTTTCTTCCTGATTATCTTCCCCCTCTACCCAAATTCTTCATTCTTACTATTAATTGTTTGCATTGATTTCACTGGAAATATGCTCCCCATCAAGGATAGAACTATATATCTAAGACAAACCCACCAATATTAACATATGATCTAAAAAAATTCATAGGTTTTAATCTTCAGCTGTTTTGACCAAAAAAAAAAAACAACCAAATGTCCCCCCTGTTCATATGTCTGTGAACAGGAAAAAAAACATCCAACCTTTACAAACAGTGGGGAGGAATAGTCCCCCTACCTCAAACCTGACAACCTTTGGCAGCAACATCCTGAAAAGCCAAGGTTTTTCCAAACTAGATACAACTAAGCAGACTTGTTTCTACTTGTTAAAATGTAAGGGGAAAAAAAGAAAATAAAAAATAAATTAAAAGGAAAATAAAGCAGAGCCATGCACAGCCAGCAGCCCACAGTAGCCTGCACACCAGGACACAATGACAATGTGATGACAAATCCAGCAGCAGTACCCAGAATTCTGAGGGAAAACCAGAAAATGAAGTTAAAGTACAGCATATAATAATGCTGTATGGGATGCCTGCAAACTTTTTTTTTTCCCTCCAAAGTTGGTGGAGGGAAGATGTAGCAAACATGTGATTTTCACTTGCTAAACTACGTGTCATATCAGCAGTTTTCAGGCAGGCTCACGTAATAAATGTAGGCTCAAGAGAGCCCTTTTCTCACACAGCAAAAGAACAGATTACACTGAGAACTGTGCAAGTTTTCTATTAAGAAAATAATAATAATAATAATAAAGGTAAAAGCTACCGAAAACTAAAAACAATCCCCAAAATGGAAGCACTATACAAAAAAAAAATCTATTTGGGAAACCTCAGTGAACCTGTGGAAGACCTACAATGCAAAAAGTGGAATGGGCACTTAAGTTTTCCCTCAGCAAAAATGCCCAAATTTAGAAAGGTACAGAAGCCCTTTAAAGAAGTCACAAGAAAGACTATTTGTTGAAATTATTTCCTGAATCAAGACCTTTCTTTATAATCAGGAAACTCACAAGCAGGTTTTGGTTTTGAGCCATGGGACAGCAGCAGGGAGAACAGTTTAGCTGTGCTCCTACAAGCTTTGGGGAAGCAGCTACTGGAAATGTCAGGAGGAGAAACAACCTCCTGCAGGAGGGCAGACCAGTTGCATAAAAAACTCAGGTATACCTGACTGGCATTTTAAGATATATATGAAATTATTTAATCACCTTTTAACTTGAGAAGGGCAAATATGTATTGAGATGCGCCTTTGCACGCGTGCTTTTCTCAGTTTCAACTATGGAAGAGTTTTACAAAGGAGCTGGAGCAATGCCAGCACTCATCCCATTTACCACAGCTTCCCGGGGCTCATTTTGGGGGAAGGAGAAGAATTAAACCCTTTTCCTCTCTGTTAAGCACACATCAGTCCACTCAACTCACCCTTTGGAAGTAAGTGGACACAAGAAAATATGCACCAGGCACAAGTGTGCACAGGACATGAGTAATAGTAGATTTTGGGTTCAAGACAAAAAAAAAAAAAAGAGAAAAAAAAAGAAAAAAAAATCCAGTCTCTCAGAGCATCTTTGAGCATTTTGATTTTATATTTTTTGGGTTGGGGTGACCTGCTACCGAGGGTTTTGCAGTCATGCCAAATCCTGCTCTTTGAGGAATAAGAAAGTTTACAAAGTTAGTTCTTCCCCAAAGAATAACTTACTGCTTATTGCTTTTAACAAGACGCATGATGAGTAATTAAAGCCACATTTTCACCCCTTGCTTCCATCTATTTCCGATTTCCACAACTGTATTTAAAAATATAAACCCTGATTTTCATAACAGTCAGGCAAATAATTGCACTCGGTACTTTTCAATGCTACCAAGTACTGAACTGGTGTATCAGCAAATAACAGAATGATAAAAATAATTAACATAGTTTTAATTTAAATATTTATGACACAGTTGACTCTGTGGCTGCGCGGCACCATTGTGCTGAGTGCAGTACACAAACCCTGATAGATAGAGCCCCTGTCTCCAAGAGCTGCTATTGTTCATCCCACATTACTCAATATCAAACGATCTCAAAAAAGCTTTTCAAACATTAATTAAATCTCCTAACTTCCTTTTCAGGTCAGTAAGTTTTATTATCCTAGTTGTGTAGATAAAGAAAGTAAGGAATGGAGAGGGTGAGGCACTTTCCCACCGCGACACAGCCAACACTTCTCACTTCCACTCTTTGCTTGCTCCCCAATCCCCCAGCGGAGCCCCCCAAGCCTTTGAAGGCTCATCCATGTGCTGCGGGTGTACGTGTGCATCTGGCCAGCACATCCCAGGCAGGGCTGGTTACTGCTAAGGACTCTTCAGTTAATCAGGACCACGTGAGAATCCTGCTTCTGGTTTGCACTCGCATCAGCTTCAGCAAAATATCACCGGCGGAGTTAATTTATGGGATTTTGTAACCTCTTAATATTGCTTGGGGTTAGTGTTCTTTCCAGCTCGAATCCTTTTTTGTTGGCCAAAATTAGGAATGCTCAATTCATTACAATGGCTTTGTCCCCCCTTTTTTTTTTTTTTTTTTTTTTTTTTTGTTTGGCGAGATTGAGGCCTAACACACTAATGTCCACAACAAGGTCGTCAAAGGGTAAAATGCAATGCTTTTCATTTTTGTGCTAAAGATACATGATTTTTCTCAGAATTAAGGTTGTGAAATAAATAATTTGTTTGAAGTTTCTCAGATATTCATTGGAACTTAAAAAAAAAACCCAAAACAAAACAAAAAAGGCCTTAAGGCCAAAATGTCAGTGTTCTGTGCAAAACAATTAATATAACACAATAGGATCTATTCTACTATTGATTGAAAGGGAATTTATGCAGGTAATTCATTAAGGCTAGTGAGAGTTTGGCATGTAAATCCCCCAGTACTTTGATGGGAAAACAGACCCTGATTTTAAATTTTTTTTTAATAAGAGATAAAATACATGATTTTCAGTGAAAAATGTATAAAAAGCAAAAGCAAATACCTGAACAACTAGGGCCCTGCTCTGTGAGGGTTCTGGAATGACATTAGATCAAATCCTCTTTCACACACTGCAAAAGATGCAACCATCATTTCAATCACCATGTTAAGAGAATCAATACAATTTTTCCTTCCAGAGAATGGTACTTTACATTCCAATATTTGCAGGCTATCACCTTCATACATATCTTTTTGTGGTCAAGTGCATGATTACTACTTCTGACAGGGTATTGGCCATTTTCTTATGAAGATCTACAAATTCTTGTAAATAAAAACCAATCAGAAAAAAAAAAAAAAAAGAGGAGCAAATCTGTGGACTGGAATGCACTCTACTTGTAATGGGAACAAAAAGCTGGCAATGAAATATAAACCTAAATCACAGCAGAATGACCTACTTTAAGGCATTTGCCAAAGAGACAGTGTTTTAGACAGCTCCTCTGAAGTAGCGTCTTTATGTCTATGCCATCTGCAGATTTATTATTGTGCTTTAGAAAAAAATTAAAAAAAATGAAAAAAAAATGAAAAAAGAAAGAAAAACCTACAGTATGCCTGAACAAAACTTAGCTTCATCTATAGAAAGATTCCAGTACTGTGGGCACCACACCCACACCTACTGATGTGGTCCAAGTTTTTTCTTTAGAGGCACCTAATTAAGAAACCCTGACTCATTTACATGGATACGTTTGATCTAAATTACACTCCAAACCACACCAAATTAGGAGCATCTGTGAATGCGAAGTGTTTGTTCCCAGTGCCTGGTAGAACAGGGCCAGTTCTGGACGGCACATGTTCAAGTGACGAAAAATATTTCAGATGTAACATACTTCTGAGACCCACTTTTCCACTAATAATTCATAATGAGTTAAACCAATATCTCTGCTTCAGCAATTATTTCAGGCTGGGGAAAAAATGTCATTTTACTTTTTAAAGGAAGGGTGGGGGGGAAAGCACGAGTGGGCAGCCACCTAGTTTGGTGGGGCATTAACACAACCATTAGTTACAATTTAAATCTGTGCAGCGCATTTGTTTTCAGATATACTTTACACCTAAAGCCTGGACGGAAGGAAAGTATAAATTAATGATTGGTTGTTGTTCACAAACAAGACCTTCTGCCTTGGTGAATGGTCTTCCCTCATTAATCAGTTTTCCAGAGGAGTCCGGGTGGAAGGCAGGGTCTCAGCCCAAAGAGGCAGCACCCTACGTAATAGTAACATGAAAAACTCAAGACCACCAGATTTGAGAGTGATGCCTCCCTTTCCTGGCTGCGTTGCTGGTGGCTGACTGTGCCTGCTTGCAGCCCAGAAAGCCACTCTGTACAAAAACGGGTCCTGTGGCAATTAGGAAACTTCTATCCTGCTTTCCCATCTCCCACTAAGAGTGAGCAGGGGGGCTGCAGAAGCCACTGGTTGCTGCTTTGCTGCCTTCCTGACAAACTGAATAAAGAATAGCCTTAATCTCACTCTAGGCAGCCCAAGAACCGAGGAGCGTAAATCCGAATTCCACGCTGGGTTTGCAATTCCCAGCCCACTGGCGCAATTTGGCACGACCTTTGGGTTTGGCCCATAGTGTTTGGCAGCCACCTTTTATTCTTCCCATCTTTTATACTTTGTGAATAGTCCAAGTTACATAATGCCAGTGACAATTTGTTTATGGCGAGTGCTGGAGTCGCTGTTTTATGATTACATTCAAACTTTGAGCCACATTTTGACATCTAAGGATCATCTTGCGTTCTCGTGTACCCTATACAATGCAGGTTTGTGTTCCAGCGAGGAGCAGGGGGGGAGGAACTTTATAAATAACATGACTCCTTTTGTCTGAAGAGATTTTAATACATTTGTCTGATCTACTGTTTTTGCAGTAGCTAGAATATAATTTGAATATATTAATATTTTCAGCAACTGTGCTGAGAGAGCCCAGTTAATAACTTATGCATGGGTGTATAGATACACTTCAGACAGAGGTAGTTTTTAGCCCTTATGTTAGTAATAGTTAGAAACACACAATGAAAGAGCTTGTTCTTTCCTCCTCTTTGTTGTGGGCATGCATTGTGATGGTATGGAGCCAGTGTTCTTTCTGTTGTCTACACAGCCTGGATTCAATAAGCAGTTATATATGCATATTATGACAATGTGGTCAAGGAAACCAGATTTTTTTACTATACCTTCATGTGCCTGTACACTATAAAATCTGGTATTTATTTTTCTTGTCCTCATTCAATATGTTAACAAAATCATAATTTGATACAGGTTATGTTCACTTTATAATTAAAATTATAGAGTTAGATGAAAATACAGCAAGATGTTGCTGAATGGAAAATATTTATCTTTTCGTACATTACGCATTATGGTGCTATGTAAAATCATAAATCTGTGAAGCAGCTCTCTCCAGCCAATTTGCCTCCTCCCCTGGTCCACAAGATGCAACCAGTTACCTCCTCTAAACTGAGGATTTTACACCCACCTCAGCCCTAACATTAGACTGCACTGCCACATCCTCTCCAAAAGAAGACCCCTTGCCATGGAGATAAGCCAAGAAAAAGGAATTCAGAGAAGTTCTGTAATTTTCCAGCTCCTCCTGTAGCTCTCCCAGCACCTTCACAGAAAAGCACAAACTTTTTTGCACCATGTTCTCTGTGTCAGCACTAGGCTCAGGCTCCCCAGACCACCTCAGGATAGCACTTCATCCATCTGGAAACTGTTCTCACCTCCCAGATCATTGCCATCCACACTGCCAAGGGCAGGCCTTCACCAAACACCATCAGCAGCCACCATGCTGTCAGCCTAGGGCATATGGGACAGCCCCAGAGCATATGGAAGCTTTCCAGCAAGTGAAGTTTACTGGGAACATCAGTTTGCCTTGTTCAGACTCTCAGTCCAGAGAGGATTTCCACAGGGCTGTGGCAGCAGTAGTAGCAGGCAACTTTAACCACCTCAGACAACCCAGATTGTTTCCATGTCTGGATAAGGGTCTCATAAAAGTGTCATCAGGATAAGGAGGTTTCATTCCTTCAGAACATCTACCCCATGGAAGCCACTGCAGCTGCTCTGGACTCAGAGCCAGCCCTGAGATTTCTGTCACGGGGCAAATTTCAAGTCTTGTTGAACACATTTTGGATCTCACCTGGCCTCCATGGTGAGGAGCTGCTTAACCTTTCCAAATTATACAGTAAGAGCTTTCCATTACTTCTCATACTAAATTAAGTTTATCCAGCTCTGCATCCTGAAATTACAATGTGTGCTTGCTAAAGAGGCACTTTATAAGTTTGTAAATCCATTTACAAACATTCACTTCAGGCTAGACATTTTCTCCTGGAGAGGCAGCACCGACAGAGAGGTGTCCTGAAAGCTGCTTATTGTGTGAGTTGTCCAAAGACTGATGACTGATACCATGGTTTCGATATCAGCAAGATTGTCCCTGTTGTTCCTAAATCCTTCAATCTCTGTCAAACGTGGTTTGGGTTAGGAGGTCTAAGAGACTCACGTATGTTTTCTCACCACTTTTTTTAACTGTGGATTTTGATCAGGGTTAGACAGAAGCAGATATTGGCAAATCTGGTCACTTGAAGCTTCAAAGATGAAAGAAATGCAACTACTGAGAGAGGTAGGGCTGACTGTGTAGAGTATAAAGACTTTGTAAAGTATCTGAGGCAGTTAGACCAGAGTCATCTGAGACCAGCACATGTGTGAATGGGTATTTGACTTTAAAGGAGCTAATGAGAAAATTCAAAGCTAGTTTAAAGCCAGGAAATATTGCAGAACTTGCAGTACTACAAAGGGTGCTTCTTAGAAAGACACAATATATGGAAAATCCTCCACTCCAGGCAGTCCCTGCATTTAGTGCAGCAGACTAAACACGTGCACGAAAAAATAAACATCAAGCTAAGGTGAGCGGACAAGACAGACAAAGTGTAAGTAGAAAAGACAATGCTGACATAGTAAATTCATTGCTCAAGGGCAAGTAAAATGTAAATAAGTTTAAAGAAATCAAAGACTCGTGGCACATACTCACTAGTGCATTTAAGAGCTGCGTTCATCCTACTCGTGCTCAGTATCAGGGCTGAAACAATCGTGGTGCTGGGAGGCATGTTAAAGCATCTTTCAAATCTGATACAAGTGCAGTGCATATATATTGCAATCCTAGCTTGTGGAGAGCTCAGAACTGAACCTGAGAGAGGAGGAATCCTGGTTGAGGTCAGATCCCATAGAAAATCATCTCTGTTGGGTAGATTGCTGCAAAAAGACTTTCATTTTAAACAACAAGATGGTGACAATATGGGATAAAAAATATGGATTTTTTTTTATATTGGGGACAGTTAATAGGCCAATAATTTGATTTTTTTTCATTATTTAAAAAATACTTGAAACAAAATAATTTATGAAGTAATTGCAATGCTTTGATTTGATATTTTTGAAGGTATTTTCCAAACCAAATGATTCAGTGATTCTGTGATATAAAAATTCACAGAAAAAAGAAAACTCTGTTGAGAGTTTGTTCCCTGACTTTTGTGGAATTCTTTGCCACATTCAATGTCAAAATTACTGTGTTTCTCACAGAAGTGAATAATTAATTCATGACACTGGAAAAAACCAATGTGTTGATAGTGAAACTGTGTCTTTCATGAGCTGCTCTAGACCCACAAGCAAAGATGAATTTCTGGGCAGGATGTCTAGAGCTCAACATCCCAGGCTGAAATTCCACTCAATTGCCCCTTCTGGGCTCTAAGTCAGAAAGTAAACCTGTCATATCCAGGGCTGAGTTATTTGCTGTCAACTGGATTATAGCACAAAAAGGCTGTAATTGAAGGCTGCAAGAGGTTAGAGATTGAACATAGTCAAAAGCAGTAACTCCACTTAGTAAAAGTAGATATCATCCAAAATGAGAAAAGTTAAGCTCATATAAGGTGAAATTCTGACTCCATTGTGGCTTCCAGTTTCTGGGATTTTTGTCAGTGATTTTCAGAGTAATCAAAACTTCACTCACTGCCCAGAGAGAGATGCTGCAAAGTGTGTGATGAAGTGAAAGTTAAAATAACTCTTAACCTGGGGCTTCCAAAATACATTTTCTGAGCAGAGACTGCTGCCTAGCTCAGTGTTTTCGTGATGTAGCAATGCAGACAGACCTTCAGGGGACCAAGGGCATAAAACTGTGCCAGTGGAGTACAGCTGGGATGTGCAACCAGAGCCACCCTGCTGTAAATACTGAAGCTCCCATTGTTCAGCACCCTGTGGGACATGGAGAACTGCACTACTTAGGCAAAGTAAGGTACAGTTTGTGGGAAGTGATTTCAGAAAGCTGTAACATCACTGAACACCTGTGGCAGTGCTGGCACCTTCCACCTCAGGCTCTCCTTGAAAGGAAGAGATTACTGGGAGAGAGAGCATAAAAGTGCCTGACAGATGCACTAATTTTACTGGGAGCAGGAGGATTAAATTATAATACAGAGTCTCATCATCTTTCTACCTTTCATATGAGTAAATCTGAACCAAAGAATGCTGTCGATGTGCCTCTGGGAAGAAGGGACAGATCTCCTGTGTGTTTTCCATATCCCCCCTGCTCTGGGTGTGCTGCTCACCATGGCTTCTCTCACTGAGGTACAAACCAGAGCTGGTGGCTCTGTTGTTTTGCCATGTACTGTTTGTCCATCATTAAGCACATCAAAGCCTCGGTGTCCCCATCAGGAAACAATGCTGTTAATAACATTAATCCACCTTTATTAAGAGCCTTTAGCTCTATGGAGGAGCACCAAATATTATTAAGACAAAGACAAGAGGATAATAAGGAAACGTGTTTTTTTCCCTTGCTGACCTAGTTTCTAACCTCACTTTAAAATCTTCCCTTGATTTTAATTATGCTTAATCTAAAGCTAAGCTCACAAATCTAGCAAACTTAAGGGCTGCTTTTAAAGTGAATTTTCTCGCCTGTCAGAGTTCCTCAAGCTTTCTGTGCTACAGTCAGGAGTTTATTTCCAGCCCAGGCACAGAGCTGGGGCATTTCTCTGCCAGCACGGTGACTCTTGGGCTCCTGAGCTCAGGCACCACCTTGCTCCACTCTAGCCTGGGCACCACAACATTCTTCACAGAACAATTGCAGTCCTTTTCTCATCAGCCGTAGCCAGAGGCAGCAATAAGGGTGAAGGATATCTATCATGAAAAGTCCAGTGTCAATGTGTTCCCCCAATTTATTTACTGACCTTCAATGCAACAGCCATACTCCTGACCCTCATGAGATGAAGCCTAAGGGGAAATGGCACTGAGCACCAATTCCATATCCTGTTGTTCTGTGGTCTAAATTAAGTGCTAATTAATTACCACTGGCATCTTTGGCATTGCCTGTCAAATTGGATTTAGGATATCCTTCCGCTGTTTAAACAAATAGCCCTACATCTAAAGCTAAAATCCCACGTGTCAGCATTTTCTTCACTTTTAAATTTTTATTTTCAAATCCAGTGAGTATGTTCATGGATTTTGCAGGTAGAATTCAAATAAAAGAAACAGGAATTGATATTGTCAATTTTGATTAATAGTCCCTCATTAATAAACATCCTGTTATTCAGTTTCCACCTGCAGTTGCTGATGTTGCCTGGAATCAATTAACTCATATAATTTGATTTATTTTACAAAGACATTTTTGGATGTGCTGTGCTGATGATAAAGGTTCTATATTTACAATTCGTGATTTAAGCGAGATTGTTACTAACTGCTTTTTATTTGTAATGTTACAAGGAAGCTTTGGGCGTTCTTAAACAAAAATATTTAAGCAATTTAAAAAGTTAAAGCTTTATTTATCTAAAACTATCTGCTGCCTTCTGAACCACACAGGCCACAAAAGCATACAAATCCAGGAACTATGACAGGTTGGTCTTTACAACAAGCTAGTTTTTCTGGAGAAAAAAATAGATCAGAAGTGGAATTAAAAATAAATTTTAAAATATTCAAGCATAGCAGAAGTTACACCACCAGCCAAAAATACATTTTAGGCATTAAGGTGTACACTTCTGTCTGTACACATACTATTCTATATAGTCTCACACTGCCTTTATCACTCTACTATCCAAACACTTATCCAAGAAGTACATCAGCCTCTGCTCAACATCTGCCACGGGGGGTTTTGCTCTCTCCCATCCCCTCCCCAAAGAGAGGCTCGTGCTCACAGTGTCTGTGTGGCTTTCAGGCAGAGATTTGCTCTTGTTTGAGCAAAATTTGCTGCTACAGGGCTACAGAAGAAGGCAGAAATGAATGCCTCGTGCACAGAGCTGCAGGCAGAGGAGTCCAGGATGCCCCTTGGGGAAGTTCATGGCCTTCAGCTGACTCCTACCAAAAGCTGTGCCCAAAAGAGGCAAACTGTAGGCACAACAGCAACATGGACTAGACAGATCTGTCCTCTTAAGAGCACCAGTCAGAATCAGTTTGCATTCACACACAAAAAACAAAAACCTGAGCCAAACTGAGAGGACAGAGTGCTGGTTGTCAGTAAATGGAAGAACCTAGCAGGTCAACCAGTTGGATCAGTTTTCCAAAAGAGACCTGGAATTTTAGTAATAGGGAAGGTTTCATGGAAAGATATTGAATCTATCTCTTTGATAAAATTTGGTTTTGGGGAGTGAGACCTGATCCTTTGCCCATACCAAGGTCTTTGGTGGTGATAGGTTCCTGCCCTTGCTGTCCATGCATCAGTGTGCACCTCCTGCCTTTGGAGCTTCTGTGACTCAGAAGATGCCCAGAAAACAAAAATCCCAAGGCTGAGGTGCAGATAAACTGTTACCCCCCTTTCACAGCTCCTCAGTGGAGCAGGAGCACCTCCCCTTGTGCAGAAGAACAAGCAGGACTTCTCCAAAGCACTTTCCTGAATGAAGCCCCTGAATGTAGAGCCTGCGGTATCTTTAGATACTCCAATGTGTTTTTACACATTTGCTGTCCTCAGCCACCCAGCAGATGAATTCTTTCTCCACAAGACAGGCATTCTGTGAGGTGTGTGCAAAGGCAAGAGCCCACACGCTCTTCTGCAGGGTCGTCGCATGGGAAGCAAAGTTCACCCAGTGCTGAGGAGGCTTTATTTTTAACTGTTCTCTTATTAAACCAGACTAAGCCAGAATAAATGCCTTTCCTCAGCTTTTCACAGTCTATTCAGCCAACTGTGAAGCAATGTTCGGAGTTAGTTTAGTTATTATTCTCATTTAGGGCCAGGCTCCAAGGCAGTTCATCCAGGGAAGGGCTCGTGCTGTGAGATATGCAGGGGATCCCCTGAGGAAGCCCATTCTCCACCAGGGCCCTGTCAGCTGTCCAGGTACTATATATAGCCACCCAATGGTCACATTTAAAGCCTGGTCTGTGGAGGAAGACAGCATTGAGTGCTCCTTCTTGTATCCCAGAGCAACTGAAGAGAAGGGATTTTTCCCAAAGTGCTGTAACACGAACCCGCAGCTGCAGAGCACAGGAAGCCTATGGAGTTTCTGTAGGCCAGGAGCCATCGAGGCTATTTTCAGCAAAAGCAAGCTCTCAAGTATGTCTGAACTATTTATGACCCCTCTTGTAACATATCCTACACCATGACCTGGTTTCTCTATTACCAGCCTAGCCATTGTTTCAAATTCTACCTATGGAACAAACAGGGATTTAAAATGCCTTCATGTTTTACACAGCTAGATGCAAGTAGCTTAAAACTGTATTAGTGCACTGTGACCCCTGAGTTGTGCTTGTTTGTTGTGAAGGAAACCACATGGCACATTTGGAAAAGGACAGACATTGTGGTGCTTTGGAGCTCCTCTATAAGCAGAAGCCTCAGGTCTCAGTTCCATACTCACCAATCTCCCTGTTCCCATCACAGTGTACAGATCTCACAAGCTGAGGACTCCACTGATGATGTTTGCATCTGCTTAGCTTCACCAGCTGGTGAATACCACTGTAATGCACCTGAGCAAATCACCCATACAGCCAGGACATAGATAATAAAGAGGTTTAGTCTGCATTCATAAAATATCAAGAATATGAATTTAAAGCTGAATTTGAAATTTATCTATGGAGTAGTGCAAGGAAGTGAACAGTTTACACAAATAGAGTTTGTGGCATCAGGGGCTTCCTTACCACTAGTTACCTCCATAAGTTTCCCAGGATGGAGTTAAGCAATGCACAGCCCCTTCTCTCTTCCTCCACAATATGTGTATTTTGGTTTCTCTCCTCAGCTGGCGTATCCAGCTGGGTATGGATATCTCTGCAAGGTTTTGATCTGTTATAGGACCCCTATTGTTGTTTGTACTTTAAGAGGACTCTCAAAGCTGAAGTTCACTTGTCTTTTTAGTACCAAAACCCACTCAGGTTCTTCCCAAGAAACAACAACTGCAGCTGAACTGAAATAAATTGATGACAGAAAATGAAGTGGCTGTGATATACTGTATCTCAGGAAAGTGTGTAACAGGCCTTAAACGAAAAGGAAATACGTTGAGGAAAAAACCTGATAGTTTAGGTTATCTGTGCTTCATGTTATAGCTGTGGTTCCTTCCTAGCACAGAAAAACCCAGCTGCAAAAGCCCTGCGAAAATGTGCTTCTACACACACAGACATTATCACTTCCTAGGACAGTACGTTTTATTATCAGGTTATTTTCCAGTACATTTGGCACAGTTAAGGTACGTATATTAACTTTACTTCCAAATAAAGAAAACAAAGTTGTACTGAATGTCTCAGCCACTGTCAATGAGTTAAGAACTGACAGGAGGTCCAAGTAATCAACCCTGTCTACAGCACTGAGCTTTCCCCTGGGACACCTCCTCTGATCATACAATGTATCTGACTGGCATGGATGTAGAATTGCTTTCAATAAAGATTTTATTTCAAGGTTGGATGATTCTTTCCCAAATGTCTTGTCTCTAAAGCAAAGTATGTAATACCTGTTATTTTTTAACTCCTGTGAACCAGCGTTTGGGAAGGAGAGGAGCGTAAAATGTTGAGCTGAAAGCTGTTCATCATAAGAGAGAAATTTTAACAAATTGATTGGGAGCTCTGCAATACCAGAAGTCAGAAAGCTGCTGCATAAAAACTGGCCTGTACCAGTGCAGTGAAGAGGCCTGTTAACAAAATTATTGCTGGGGAGAGCTGAAGGCAGCTGAGCCCTTACCAGGGCCAAGTCCTTAAGCTACAACATTACATTTGCATATGCCTGAGAATAGATAGGAAAGAGACATTGGCTAATTTGAGGATAATTATTGGCAAAGTGAATCAATGGGAGGCACACACTTTGACCTATTAAGGCAGTTCACAGGAACTTACATTTCAAATCAGTCCCATCATCCATGAGGATGGGCAACTCTGGCTATGACAGTGGTTGCCAGCACAGTTCAGCAAAGCCACAAAACCCACCCAAATGGGCTGTCATGAAAAACTCAGAGAGGAGCTGGGTCCTGATTCCATAAGGTTAGTTCCTATACCAAGAGGAGATATGACACAAATACAGCATTTTTAATCTTTTTTGGTGGAGTTCCATTTATTCCTATTTATCTTTAATCTCTCTTGGCCTCTGTGCTGGTCTTGGTTTCTGTCTCTAGTGGCAGAGACTTCCCTAGTGAACACAAATATTGTGCATATCTGGAGGACAGGATTCTGATAACAACAAAACCTCGTTTTATCCCTGAATTCAGGGGATGGCATTTCCTACACCTGCCATTATAGCCTATAACCTCATACCAAGTGACCCCTTCTTACTCTTCTGATCCCCTCATTTTTTAATGTGTTGTCCTTTTGTCACAGTCTATATTACCAGTTCATGGTAGAAGAATAACAGGATTGTAATTGAAAAGTTACCCCTAAATATAATTTAAAGCAGTGAAAGAATACCAGGCATAGCTAAAACCAGTTCTGCTAAGGTTAGAAATGCCCCTGACATTGAGCAAAATTAAATCCTCGTAGGCTGGAAAAGGATAAGAAAGTAAAAGTGAGCAGTTCTCAAAGCAGCTGGCTGTACCCTCCAACACTCACCAGCCTACAGTAAAACAGTGTCCTTTCCAATGGGATTTTCCTCCCTAAGTACACTGAATTCCCCAGTGTTTTATGTGCAATAGGAATATTAAGATGTCGAGGAGTCAGAGTCACTGTGGAAGCCCTTTCTCCTCCTCAGCAGTTACTACAAAGTAAAAATGGATGGAGAACATTTCCTAACACCTACTGTGTTTGGAGCAGTAATCCAGTGTGCTTTCCAAACGTCGAAATTAATAATGATTTTATTTAGAGAGTTTGAAAAGTGTAGGTTTAATGGAACTAGAGAGCCAAGTCACCATACAATGACCCTCTTAGCTGTAGGCTTGCCCTGCTCTCCATCACACGTTTTCCAGCTTGCAGTTGCCTTGGCAACAGCCAAAGCATAAATTCCAAGTTTTTTTCCTTATATATCTGCCATTGACACTACAGCCCTCCTATCAGACACTTCTGCTGTTTTAATTCATCATCAGTTTCATTACTATTAATAATGAGAACTGTATTTTCTGCCTTTCTCCCGACTTGTGATTTTAAGGACTGGAGACATTCTGGAGACTCGGTTATTTTGGAGGGAAAAAAAAAATAATAATCTTGTGCAGCATAGCACCCAACAATTTCTTGATATGGTTCCAACATCTGTGGCACCGGATTATAGATTGTTTCTAAAATAACCTTAAATTGATGGATCATTGCTCCTTTCATTTGGGCTTGACAAAAAGTACCTCTGGCATTTCCTTTCACTCTTTATGTTGAAAATGGTGTGTCACTCTTTCTGCTCTTTTTCTTGCCAAAAAAAGAATTCTTGTCCATTTTTTCAATATCTTCTCTTTTAACAACTCAATTTCACCTAGTAGCTATAGTAAAAGAACTCAGTGTGCATATTTTGTTTTGATTTGCACTGACTTCTTCTTTTGTAGAGAGGATAAAAATATCAGTTATAAAATTTCTTTGGTAAATGTCTGTAATCCAGAAAGACATAAAGTCCAAAACTTATAATTATTCTGTTCAGAGTGGATTGAATTCCTTCCTTCTACTTCTTCAGTAGCTGTGTTTTACCACATGTTATTTAACTTATTCAGATTTTCCATGTTTCCAAGTTTGCTTGCTTTATGGTTTTTTTGTTCTTATGGTGCAAACAAGTGAAACTGCATTGTTATATCAAGGATTTTCAAGACACTTTCTTAGTACAGTACTACTTATTCTAGCATTAAGCTCAGGGAACACAAATTTATACAAATTTTCTTAATGCCGCATTACTGATGAGCCGCAGTCAGTTCCTCTCCACCACCAACACACAGTGTTGTCCATTATCAACACCCTCTTGTCTCAAAGCTATGGCTTTGAGACATAAATTAATTATTGATAGTTAACTTTGGAATTTTGAATTATTTATTGCTATTTAACTTTTAAATTACTGAATTTTAACTTTAGAAATAATCAATAAATTGATTATTTTTACAGTTACCCAAGACAAAGCTGATGAATTTCCCCCTTCAGTGAATATGCATCTCTACTCCTGCTGATGCCATCTCCAAATACCTTGTGAAGTTTCCAACTTTTACCACATAACAAGCTCAACAGAAACCAAATCTCTCTCCTGGAGAGGTCCCCAAGCTTTCTGTACATGCCTCTGCATAAGTGGCATGAAGCAAAACAATCTCATCACCTCTGTAACATTTTTAATTGTGATAAAGATGTGTGACATCCATCAGAAGCCCACGCAGTCGCTTGGCAACAAAACTTCTAACTTTTGAGACTTTCTGAACTCCTAAGAGAAGAGATGATATATTAATATTACCACAGAGGAAAGATAATTATTTTTTAAAAAATTTAATGAAGATGCTATATTTTAAGAAACTAATAGTTAAGCCAATCTGATTAGTGCCATATGGAGAGTGTTTTGTGCAATGGACACCACGGTTACTGGCATGAGGCAGAAGTAATTCTTCCTATTTATATATGGGAAAAAAAACTATGAGTGTTGATGCTCCAGGAATGTGGTAAACGATGAGATTGGCACCAATCCACAAGAGATGCTTTTTGCTGTGTGACCCACCCACTAACATGAAAGAAACACTTTTTTGAGTGCCTGGAGTCATTAGGTCTCACAAAGTTTCTTTCCCTTATAGTGTGGCTTGCTGTAAGTTCAGCTACAGGTGTGGGAAAACAGAGACAGCTGTGATGGCTTTTAAATGGCTGTCTGGATTTTGAAAAGGTAAATGAGTGACAATGGCAGAGAGGGGGGAGAGCAGAACTTGGCTTCAACAATCCACTTGGAATACTTGAGTTAAAACTAGCAGGTTAAGGAGGCATCCATAAATTCAAACATTTACATAATAAAGCTACGTTTAGTTTGCATTCCTTGGTGGAGCTGTGCAATTTATTTATAAAATATGTGTCTTCATTTACTAGTTTTTCCAACCCTAGGATACATAATATATTCTGGAGGGTTGAGGGAAATGGATTTCTACTTAGTCTGTACTCACCACTGCAGAGATTTATGCCAAACTTCCTACCTAAACTCCATCCATTAAACCTGTACTGTTCTTAGACCAGACTTCTCCATCCTTAATGCCCTTTCCACAGGAATATTAAGTCTTAATATAGACACAAGATCAACTTTTAATAATAATAGTCCTTCTCTTGTAATTTTGTGGGTAATAAAGATATCAAAGGTTATAATCCTTACCATTATTTTCTAAGTCATCTCATTAAGGTATGTGGTCTCTGTGTCTTTCAAGAAACTTTGTGTCAGGATAAAGCATGCGAAAGTCTTTAGTTACATAAATTTCACAATCCATTTCAGACCATACTTACTTTATTGGATTTAAATTAGCAGAAGGAATGTGTTTCATATGAGCCCTATATTAAGGGTCTTTTTTTTTTTGGTTTTCACAACTCTTTCAGTGCTGGAGACCATGTTAAGGGAAGCAGGGAATCTTCTCCCTGGCACTACAAAACCCCTCCTTTCCTTGTTTGTCACACTGGCAGAAATTTCCCTTGCCTCCCTGTTTTCTTTCTTTTGGATAAGCTAACCAAACAAACACCCCTATCAGGAGAAACATTTAAAAAGTGCCTCTATGTGCTTCAAGAGCAACAGTGACTCCTCTGACACCCTTCTTTTTTAACCAGTTCTTTCCTTTTTGTCAACAGGATAGCAGCCAAGGAATCCGTGAATCTTATGTCAACACAGAGCTTAGGAATTGTGTTTGGACCAACACTCCTTAGACCTGAAAAGGAGACAGGGAACATGGCAGTCCACATGCTGTACCAAAATCAGATAGTTGAACTTATGCTGAGTGAGTACAGCAAGATCTTCGGCTCGGAGGAAGACTGACAGACAGGGCCTGTTATTGAAAACGTTCACATCTGTCTTGATGTCTAATATTTTTACATTTCTGTAAACATATTTCTGAAATATTTCTTTTTCTTTCAAGTGACAGATGCCTCATTTTGTGCAAACTTAATGATGATTTTGTGTCTAATTTTCAAACATTGGAATAAAAAATATTGTCAACATTTGCCTATATGTATTCTGCATTAACCCTTTGAGAGTTTCATTATGCTAGCACTCCAAGTGTCACTTTTTCTGCAAGCTGAGCATACAGCATATGGCCCTAGACCATAGAAAATGCTGTTTACCAACATATGCAATGGCACAGAAAGACAGATAATAATTGAGGAGGTTTGTGGAAAACGGATTAAAGTATGTATATTTAAAGCAATGAATTAAAGCAGTGACACGAGATCATTCATAGCTAATCTGAGTATAATTTACCTTTCTCTTTGATATACGTTGAAAATTAAAGACACGATGAATAATCATTTGTCTACCCCGAGAGCTGGGAAAAAAATTGCATTTAATGCTTTTAAACAAATAAAATAAACAAACACAAACAAAATGAGAATGTCACCATTTGCATAACAGTGCCTAAAAGAAATTAAAAATGGAATTGGAACTTTGGCATTTTTACTTAAACGCAGTACATGAAATGAAGACATTGCATGACTGCTCATTTTAATGTAACATCCATTTTGATTCTTCATCACACTGTACATCTGCCCGCTTTCCCCAGCTATCTCATGTTCTGTAGCATTTGTATTGTGCTCCTGAGGATGCTTTATTGGTGAACTACATTAAATTCATCTAGAAAGAACTTTAAAAAAAAAGCCTTTTCATATGCCCTTAGGATTACTTGGCTAGACTTGAATCAATTTCTGCATTTGATGGTTAGTTTCAGTTGTCATGGATAAACAAAAGGGTAACTGTCTAGAATATATCAAATATTGTTTCATTTTGAAATGTATGTTTCCAGCTATACACATCTCCTACCCTGTTTTGTAAAAGTATTCTGGTGATAAAATGTAGACTTATGTTTGACAGCTTTTTAATCAAGTTCAAAGAGAATAAATAAAACTAATCCAGTGTGGTAAAGAGTCTGTCTGGTTATCGATTTGTTCATAAAATGAAAAATAAACCATGTAAATAAGATGTGTGAAACACAGATCCAGAAGCAAATATTTAAAGCAATTAAAGACCCCAAAACATAGGATTAATGCATAGATCTGCTGTGCATGAGAGATATGTCTTCAATATCACCTCAGCAGATCCTGGGCTGCTTCAGTTTTTACTCAGCATTGTTGTGCAAAATTCCATGTTATTCAGGAAAGGTCATTCCTTGGAGTGGTCATTTATGGGAGAAATATATAATGAGGGCTGATGGTTAACTAAGACCAGGTTCTTTCATCAGGTACTAACACGGTCAGAAAACAACACCAAGAAAACATAAAAACCAGCCCTGAGATGGTTTTTCTGACTGCTCATGTCTGAAAAATCAAGCAAAACAGAAGGGTAGTGACCAGCAATTAAAATGAAAAACATGAACCAAACAAAAATCTCCCTCCTATCACAAATATCCAGCTCAATAACTTCTGAACAAAACTATAATGTACTGGAGAGCCCAAATTCACTTTATGTTCAAGAAAATATTTTTCATGTTAATGTCAAGCCATGAGTACTTAAACAGTGATGCTTTTCAGGACCATCATCTATAGACTCTTTTAATAGCAACAAACCAGGCGCTGTTTATAGCCTGTGGAAATGACTGGAAGAAAGATAGTCAGAAGTTCAGTCTATTCCTTAATAAAGACCATTCACATCATGGCCCCACGGGTGCTCACAATCATGCTATTGAAGTAATTTCTGCTATTACTGGAAATGAAAAGTTCACTTGTTACTTGGAGCCTGTTGCACTCAGAAGAAAAGATTCTTAATTAATTAATTAATCTTCTTTCAGGCTTTCTTCGGAGCATGGAGACTCCTCTTGTCTTGTTTTTGTAAGACAAGGCTTATGAAATGCACCATATCTCTCTTAAGATCAACTGGTTTAAAGGGGAAAAAAAAATCAAGGAAACTTTTGGACACACGAGCCTTTCTTTGGGTTTGAAGGGTTCCTTACATGAACGCTGCACAAAAATGCTGACTGCTCTGCTAAATGCTCTGTTAAATTGCAGCCTGGACGTGGGCAGGCAATCTGGGGGGACACAAGTGGCTCTCACCAGAGGAGTGTATAAATCCAGGGCCTGCAGCAGATGCCTTTCCTTTCTCATCCCGACAACACAAAGGAATGGCCATGCCCTGCTACCAAGCTGCTTCCTTCCCCAAGAGACCAATTCTTCCTGTCTCTCTTAATACATACATTAATTTAATGGGAAAAATTACTGACTCAACCATTAGTCAAAGAGCCAGCCCTTCAGGCCCTGCCATCAGCAGAAACCAGAAGGATAAAAGAGGGGAAGAGTAGGAAAAAAATAAAAATAAAAATAAATGTTCAAGCCTTAAGTGCAGCAGGATTTCTTTCTCCTCCTGCTTGGGCAGCTTGCTCTTTATTACCCAAGCTCACAGCCCAGGACTCTGACAAACTCTTGTTGCTGGACATAAACATTTCTAAATCCCAAAAGTGTCCAAGTTTTGCAATTCACTGAGCCTGTATTGCCACCACATTGCTCTTCCAATTGTTACTTATTGGAATATGCACTATCACTTGGTAGCAGTTCTGCTCAAACTCTGCTAAATATTTAGCAAGTCAAAATTAGACTTGCAGAAGACCTTTCTTTTTCAGGAGCCAGCATCAGTTTGAGAAGGGCCACAGATATTTTGAGCAAGGAGCTATTAATGGTAAATGATCAGAAAAATGAAGGCTGAGAATGCAGCACAGACAAGTATGTCCAAGGATCACTGTTTATCTGCATCTTCTCCCTGTGAAGAGCATCTTCTACTCAAACTCATCTGAGAAGCATGAGCACAAAACTGGGATTGTAAATTCAGTAAAAGGAGATATCAGAAATAAATCTCTAATGGAACCAAAAAAGGGCATTTCCAGCTGCAAAGTTTTATCATTAAAATAAAGATAAAACATCAGCATATGGAATTGTAAGCTTCAGTAAGAGACTGTCAGTTTTTAACTCAAATTCTACTCCAAAGCAGGATTTCTAAACCAATTATGAGACACACTGACTTGCTGCGCTACAGCTAAAAGAGGAGACAAACTCCCCTGAACAATTCTTTATTCCTCTTTTTATTTACATGCGTGTAGATACATATTTTTTGGAGGCAGCATACATTTTAACAGTTCTTTCATTCTCTGCCAGCACAGTGCAGGTAACGCTCGGCCTTTTTTTGCAAGCATCCCATGTTGCAACAGAGCCTGAGGCTGTTGTTCAGCCCAAGGCACTCAAGAAGTTCAGCTGATCAGTTTCCACATAGGATGCAGACCATGGGTAGAGTTGGCAAGAAAGCTGGGCACTGAGTTGGGCCCACAGTCACCAGTGTAATCAGGCAGGGTGTAGATTTTACATGGGCAATCCTCAGAGGAGGCTGGCAAAGAGCCTCGGGGGGTGCACAGCGGGACCCCTGCATGCAGCTCCTGCTGCAGGAAGGAATCCTGGAGCTCGGGGAAGCTGCTGAGCATCATCAGAGGCATGGGTCTCATCACAACTCCTGGGCTTTGCAGGATGCAAAAATGGAGCCCAGGGCTGTTGTTTTGTACAACATAGGAGCCTTTCCTAGCACACACTGTGGGTTAAAAAACAACAATCTTTCCGTAAAGGTCAAGGGACAAACAAGTGGCCTGTGGAGGTCAGGCTGAACCCATACCTTGCTCTTCAAGAAATGCTTCAGGATGCTACTAAAGCCACAATCTCATCCTTGTGCCAATTCACCACGAGTGACCACAGCAAATGAATGTCCTCTGCCATCCTTCCAGGCTATTTTTACACTACACAACCTCATACTTCCAAGCATACCCGAAATATTGTGATAATTAACGTCCATTTTTCCTTAGAGAGCCTTGTTGCAAAGATTTGCTTCATGTTGGATAGAGAACATGAACCCGCTCTACTGTTTTTCACACAAAACATACATTGATGTTTAAAATAAAGATGAATTCCATACTCAGGATATGACAGTTGGGGATGCAGTGCCACTGCACATAAATGTGTGAGAAATTGAGGCACAGAGACACATGTGTCAAAAGAGAATTTTCTATTTTAGTGCACTTTGTATTCAGACCCAACTTTTTTTCTTTTTCCTTGCTTTTTAAGTAGACTCATAGAATGGTTTGGGTTGGAAGGGACTTTAAAAATCACTTCATTCCAACCCCCTGCCTTGGGCAGGGACACCTTCCACAATCCCAGGTTGTTCCATACCCCATCCAACCTGGCCTTGGACACTTCCAGGAATGTGGAGTCCACAGACACTCTGGGCAAACTGTGCCAAGACCTCACCACCCTCACAGACACTTTCTATTCTACACCCTGAATTCACTTCTAATAATCAGGGATTTGGAGTTTTGCAGGCACCCAGCCCTGCAACCCAAGGGCAGGGTAACCTCAGAGACCACAGAACAGAATGAAATTTGTCTTACAGCGCCTTGACCACGGTAAAGTTTTCTGACTTTCTCTAATTTGCCCTTAAACCCTCAGAAATGCTTCAGAGGTGCTGGGAATCCATCATCTCCCAGCAAAGCAGGCTGCCCACACCTCCAAGATACCTGGGGCCACCCCTTACACCTTCAGTGCAAGCTGAAGGCTTTGTTCAACAAGTTTAAGAGGGACCATAAAACGCTGCAAGTTCAGATTGAGTGCAAATTAGTTATCCACAAAACGCCACCATTTTAGAGCACATTTCAGTTAATAAAATATAGACTCAAATTCCACACAGTTCTTCTCTCCTCTTTGTCAAAGTGCAATTTCTGTGCTCAGCTCTTATCCATAAGTTTTTTTGGCTGCAATTCTGGCGGATAAATGGAACAACCACCTCTCCACCAGTGATTTATATGTTGTCTCAAAGCTCAAAAATTTCGAAGAAACAGCTCAGAAGCTTTTTGGTTGCAATTTGGGGTAGGTGTTGGTATGGCCTCTGCTCTGGAAAATTAAAGTGACCATACTGAAAGTGGTTTGACCAGCCCATTGCTCAGGCTCCAGCCCACCCATTGCAGTAAAAAAGGTAGAAAAAGTCCAGTGTTCTGTCAACCTTTCCCACAGGGGATGTTTCTTTGCAGCCCCAGGCAGTAAATGGTTTTAAATAAATGGCTGAACACCCTGTATACAGTTCTGTCTTTATGTAGTTTCTGTCACTTATTATCCATTTTTAATCCTGCTAGGCTCTTTGTCTTAATGGTATCTGATGAATTTCCCAGGTTAATTATGCACCATGTAAGAAAATATTTTACTTGTATCACTTTTAAATTCATTAGCTTTTAGTAGCATTGTATAGCACTCTGCTTGCTCTTGATTTATGGGAAAGGCTAAATAGGATCATCTGACTGACCTCTCCTGGCAATTCACTCTCCTATATACCACTAACACATCACCTCTCATTTGTCTCTTAATCAATTTAACCTTCCCTCAAATGGAAGATCTGCCACACCTCTTATAACTTGCTCTGTCTTTCACTGGATACTCTGTGCATCTATTCTGCCTTTTAGAACCAAGCTCTTAAGCATCCAAGGGGGAAGGATCCTTAATATTTTCATTATTGAACCCTTTACAGCTCTTAAAATAATCAAGCTTCTTGTTTGTATCTGATTTCTGCTCTGCACTGAAGAACTGAACTGTCCTTATTGCCTGGACCAGGTTCACAAGGGAATTTGGGGAATTAAATGCTATTTTTGTCTATACAAAGAATGTGCCAGTGCTGCTGCTTTCTCCCTTGTGGCTACTTCACCTTGCAGCTCTCCAAATTTCCATCAGCAGCTTCAGCCACATAACCCTGGCTATCTGGTACCTGCCTGGACCAACTCTTACCTTGGCTCCTGGGCCCCTTGCAGTCTTTTACCCACAGGGCATGAGCAGGGACTGCTTCTGCCCTTTGTTGTTGCAAATTTAAAATACCAGCTCAGGGACACAGAGCTGGAACCTGCTACAAGGGTCCTGCACATTTAATCAGCTCCCTCAGCACAGCTGCAGCGTGGGGCTGCATCCTCACACTACCCAGGGGAAGCGCATGGGTGACGCTGTGCACACTCTTGTTTTTCAGCTGGAGGACCCACATTTTCACAGAACCACAGATTCCACACGCCCCCAAATCACCCAGTGCTGCAGGAGCACAGAGCTGGTGCTCACCTTGCTCCACAGGACACTGAGTTCAGACGAAGCAACACAACAACATGGCTCACTCCAGATTTGTGGAGCTTTGCTGGTTGAAAAACAAATCAAATTCCCTCTTGTGTTTATGATGTGCTTTACCTCAAATGGGAGAACTGAAAAATAAGGCAACTACCTTAAACAAACACGCCCTAGGATGCAAAATGTGAGCACCTTCCTGAGACCTCTGGTGCTATTCTTTTTCACATTGTGTCTCTTTGAAGTGCACATAGCCAAAACCATTGGCAGTGCTTTCCCTCTGATGCTGCAGTTTTTGAGAGTATTATGCATATTGCAGATGCGGTTTTCTTGCACTAGATTGAAAAAAAGAAATAATCTTATTAAAAATGTAAAAGGATTTCAGGGTTCTGTGCATACTCAGAGAAAAGAGAGATGTCAACAATAAACATGCCATCTGAACAATACGGAAGGACCTCTGTCCCATGGGCATAATAGATGTTTTATTAATAACTTGCTTTTATATATTTTTCTCATTTCCCAAAACAAAGGGAGGAGGGGGGGAAATGAAGAAAAAAAAAAAGGAATGGGTTTGAAAATCAAAACATTTCCTTGACTGGACAATTCAACACAGGGGGATAAATTGAGACCTGGTGCATTTTCTGGGTCTGTGTTCTCCTGCCCTGGGTGAATTTCTTACATCTGATGGCATGGGGGAAAAGCCCCCCTGGTTCTCCAGAGTTTATCATGGAGTACATCAGCTCCAGCTAATGAATTGGAAAGGTGGGTCTTTTAAGTGGCTTCAGCAGACTCAGCACCAGCTGAAAAAGATGTTACTCATTGTCTGAGACTGCTGGACCTGGTGTAAGAAAGGAGAGGGAGGACAGGGGCCACGTTTTTCCTATTCTGGAGGAAGCAGAGAAACTCTGACACAGCAAACTAATACTTTTCCTGATTTAAGCCAGCCTTGCTTTGTCAAGTAGATGCCTCAGGAATGGATAAAAGAGACAGATGAGTCTTTGCTCCTCTAGGTACCTTCAACAGGAGTGTGTGGCCAGACTCTGAGGTCTGGCCCATATCAAGTGATTAGGTCCAGGGAATGGTCACCCTCCAGAGGCATTTTACCCTCTTTATTCACTCTCTTCACCATGATGTATTTTTCCCTCACAGAGAGCCTGTGTTTCAGGTAATTGAGACCTCTTTGGAAATGCTGTTCCTACAGTACAGGCCCTCAGTAAACCAGTTTTTCATCCCAAATGGCTTTCATAAAGCTAGGCAAATATGGCAGGGGGAAAGAGGGACATGGGATGAATTAAGGCATGGGGTGTTGGAACAATATGATCTTTAAGATCCCTTCCAACCATCCTATGATTCTGTTCTATGAAGGGAAAGAGCACCTAAAGTAATTTTCCTCTTCCATTTTCTGCTGCTGTACATGACCTGGCCTATTATAGAACAATACTTACATTTTTTTTTTTGATAGCCTACCTGTAGATACAAATAGATGGGAAATGTTATGGAAATGGACGCTGCTAGAGAAATCTGTGATGTTCTTAGAGGCTGAGAAAGGGAAGAGCTCCACCTCAGAAACAACACCATTTATCCCCAAGATCATCAGTAGGTACTTGGTAGTAAAACATTGCTTTGGAGCAAGTAAAGAGAGGTGAACCTTGAGATCCATGACCAAAGGGTCTACGGGCTCTTCTCAAGCACTAAAAAACCTTTCCAGTATGCAGAAATTCCTATTTATTCATGTAAGGTTTTAATTGCTTCATATCCCAATAGTTTCTACCCAGATTAAATTTTACCCTGTGAAGGCCAAAAGCTTTTTTTAATTATTTTCTTACCTGTATGGCTGGGGATTCATTCATAGAAGAATTGGAACATTTGACCCCAAACACGCCCAAGTGCAGAAGGAACGCTTCACTTGCGTATCAGCTTTGGATGCCTTTTTCTGCCTTACACAAATTCCCTTTGCAAGGCTGCAGGGGTCACAAGCTGTGCTTCTTGCCTTTCCTAGGGACACTCTCCAGCAAAAGAAACCAGGAAAACTCACTGGACAGAAAGGAAAAATCTGTCTAATTAAGAAGCAAGTGTGCATCTGTCTCAGGCCACTTGCCAAGCATAATGTGGTGGGGAGGCAAATCATCGTGCTGCTGGAAACTGCTCCCTTTGGGCTGGCTGACTCCAGAAGTGCAGGGGACAGACGCCTGTCGGTCAGGTTCAGGACTTTCTGTGCCCACCTAAGGGTGAGGAAGTTGTGGGATTTGTCAAAAGTCCATCTGAACACAAACATGCCAGAGGTCCCTGAAGCTCAGACAGCTCTGGATGCCACTCTGATTTACTTATTTAAAGCTACACCTTGCGCTGCTGTGAAATCAGAGGTACAAGTGCACAGCAGCAGATGTGTCTCACTTTTATCTCCAGGAACCCGTGGCCAGACTGTGACAAAACAAGCCCAGATGTGGCAGGTGTCACCAGGTGCTGGGAGGAAAAGGAGCATGGGAGGACTCTGTCAAAATGGATAGACAGCTTGGCAGGAAAAAGCCGGATCACTTGGGAAATTTGGAACATTCCATATTTCCTGATACCGTCCAAAGAGACTCTGGTCATGGAAAGAAGTCTCCTGAAAACCCTAGACTGGAGCTTGATGAAAAAGCTATTCCTGCTCTTGAAGCTCATGCTATTTTGTAACTATAGCAAGAATTCCAACTGTTTCTACAATTATTTTACTAATTTCATATTATATCCTTCTGAAGTTAATAAGGGAAGAGGTGAGAGAGAAAGGGAGGTAGCCAGACACCCCATGAACAAACAAGAAACCCCTCAGGACCATCCTGCCACCACAGACGATGCAGGTGAGAGCAGTGTCCATGTTATAATAACGATTTTGGCAAGTGCCTAATTTTTCAACCTTGATCCATCTCTAGAAAAAAATCCAGTCACTGTGTTACTGATTTCTCTTACACAGTCACTCTTTAGCCAGTTAGGTCCTGAGGTGGCTTTTACCATCCTACTGGTCTGATGAGCACATGGAGAGACTGATGCAGAACATAAATCAGATGTCAAAATCCTTTTTAACCCTTTTTCTCTCCTTTTCATCAACCAAACCTACAAATGCTTCAAGCGCTGTCTCATGTTAGGTTAGATATTGGGAATAAATTATTCCCTGTGAGGCTGGTGAGGCCCTGGCATAGGTTTCCCAGAGAAGCTGTGGCTGCCCCTGGATATCTGGAAGTGTCCAAGGCCAGGTTGGACAGGGCTTGGAGCAACCTGGGATGGTGGAAGTTGTCCCTGCCCATGTAAAGGAGGTGGAACAAGACAAGCTTTAAGATCCTTCCCACCCCAAACCATCCTGTGACCCTATAGATTCTATGAAATACACGTGAGAGAGATCCCAGCTCACACAGAAACATCTTTGCTTAACATCCAGCCCGTTGATGACTGTAACTTAATTACCGTGCATACTGTACCGGTGACAGTAAATATTAGTGCTGTGTGCCACAGAACAAATATCCCGTGATGAAAAATTCAAACGGTATCGAGCTTTTCATTAGTGCACTAATGGCTTTCTCACACATCCAGCTCATTTTTAACTCGACCTGCTAGGGGAAGGAAATGACATACTTTCTGTTGAATAAGACAGCGCCGAGATTACATGAAGGTGCGTTTTTATGGGGAAAGAAACGTATGCCACATTAATCTATTTTTATGCCTTGCAGTATGTGCTGATGAGTCATTTGAATGCCAAGTTTCATTAGTAAATTGGGAGTGATATAGGCAGCTCTGTGCTAAAATAAAAATGTATATTTCATTTAAGAACGCAACAAAAAAAAATTTCAGCAGTGCTGCAGAATGTCTTAGAACACCAAGTAGGATTGTAGGATGTAAGGATTAAATCTTAGAACCCTGTTTACAAAGGCAATTTTGTGTCCATAAAATGCACATTAGTAATACAATCTGCCCAATATTGTATTGTTCTATCATTTCTCTATGGATCATATTAGTCAGTGTCCTGTTAACATCCATTTTATCATACTGTCATAATATTATATTGAAATGAGATCTGGCACTTTTGGGGTCCTGTGCAAGATGAAAAAATGGGTCTCCAGCAGTCTTCCTCTTAGATATAATTGAAAAAGAGGCAGGCATGAGGGCATGCTGTGATTCACGCTGCCGGAGAGTGATCTGGAATCATTCAGATGATGAGTACATAGAGAATGCCGTGCACAGAAAGATGGCAATTTGCTGTACTAATGTTTTGAAAATGAAAATTTCTAGCTGTTTTGCAGAGGAGCTTAGTAGGAAAGGCAGAAGGAAAAAAAAAAGATAAAATCTTTTATAGTTAAGTCAGATTATTTCTGTTGTTTTTGGAGAGGCTGAACAAAGAAATGTGCTTTCTGGAGAATGGTATAAAGCGTAAATGAATATTACTTTATTGACCAAAATAAGTATAAAATACAAGAAATGGAAGGAAAACAGCAAATGAGGAAAATTCTATCCCATTCCTTGAGGAGCAGTTTTACAGAGGGATCCAGGGGTACCTTTCAGGCTCCTTAGACCAAATCTTGGATCCCCACTGTGGCCACTTAGCCATAGGGATGGACACCCACAAACACCCAGTACTTCAAGCCCAAAAGCCTATATTTCTGCCATCAAGCCCAATTTCCAACAGCCAAGCTGCCTGACAAGCCCCAGCAGGAATGAAAACAATGCTTCTCCTTCTTTCCAAATAGATGATAACTAATGATATCAATGTCCTATTCCTCTGGTGCTTTCACCAAGCTTTATTACTAACAAAGAAATCAAACCACCACTTCCAACCTTTGTTCAGTATCTGTGCTGTCAGTACTGATGCACAGTCAGTATTAAAATGTTATTTTTCTTTTTCTTCTTGTCCTTTGTTTTGACTAGCTTTGTTCTTGATATCATCATTTGGTATTAAATGAAGAAAATTCAGTACTAAATTATGTCACTTTCTTCAGGATTTTGTTGTTAAAGACTGCCAAGCTCATGCAGCTGGCCTGTCCCCAGGAGAGTGACCCAGCCACCTGACCTGAGTCCTCCTCAAGGAATGGAACCAATCTCCTGTAAAAATCCAACTCTGTCTTTGGGACACCAGGGATATGCTCAGAGATCTGCAGAGAGAGCAGGACCACAGGGCTTGGCTCAACCTTTCAACATCCAGGGGAACCTTTCCTCATCAAATACATGAAAAATAATCCATTTAGTGAATATTCTTTTCAGAAACCATGCTGTACAGTAACAACTCCTCTAACTGCATGTTGGAGCAGAAAGGAACAATTCCAGTGTTGTTCAGCAGGATGTAAAGCTCCTTTAAAATATGATACATCAAATTTTTTCTCTCCATTTTATAGTTCAAGCTCCTCTCGCTACCCCTCACCATCCCATGCCTTTGTTGGTGACATTTTTAAATCATCATTCCCTGTTCTCCTTAATGGATCTGGTTTTACCATTGCTATTTAAATTTTTTATAAGTCTCTGTACACTGAAACAGTCGAAGTGTGATCCTTCCAGCAGAAAGGAGGAGACCCCTTTGCTTAGGAGGAGTATATGTGCTTTGCAGGGCTCTGAGTGACCCCAAAAAAATAGATGGTTCCTGGCAAAACACTGCTAAGCACCAAGATGGGCAGTTTACTACACGTGCAAGTCCAGGTGAACAGGGAATCTTCAAGAAACTCCCATTGAGCTGACATTGGGACCATTTTATAGCTTTCAGTTTTGAGGTCACAGTCACCCAGACTGGAAACTCAAAAATTACTTCAAAAAGGCAAATGCTAACTAGATTTCACACTAGATTTCATTTTACTTGGCATTACAGAAAGAATGCAGGTATTAAATAGACTGTTTCCTGTATACAATAAGGTTAATTAGTAGCAAGGGATGGAAATCAGTGTAGACATAACTCTTTTAGACAGGTATCAAAAATAATCCCCTGATCCCCACAGACCCCAGCTGCACTGAAAGAAGAACAATATAAAAGATTCTCTAAAAGAAATTTTTCAAACATTCTCCAGGTGTCCCAGCTATATTTAAATAGGCCCGTGGCCCCATGTGTACTCCAACCCTTTCTGCTCTACAGTTCCCTTGCTCCAAGTTAAATGAGCAGAGTACTTGCACAGAATTTTGAGGTGCAACATAAAGGATTTCTGTACAAAGAGGCTGGGATTGCAAACCGAGACAGACAGGGGAACAAAAAGAAGAATATATTCTGGACTGAATGGGACTTCCCTAAGCTCCTTATCAATAAGGTTAATAAGGGTCCATGCAATTTACTGATCACTACGATGCAACAACTGGGCTAAAGCTATAAAGAAGCTGCACAGATACCAGCTTTTTGTGCTTCTCATGGCCCACCACATTAAAGTCCCTTTACCCTTCCCCTGTCACCCCATTCAAGAGAATAAACTCCAGTCTGTGTGATTGGCCTTGCTAAAATCCCCGGTCTGCTATTACGCTTCTACCTGCCCTAGTTAAGCAGATTAATAGTTATTTCCTTGAATTTGATCCTCCAGTCCCTTTGTAATTGAAGCAGTAATGCTCAGATATTTCTAAAAATGTATTTCTGAAAAATACATTTCCTTTTTTCTCCGGTTTAATTTTGTTATCCTCAATCATATGCATGATAGAAAAAAAATCCCAAACTTCTATCTCCTTTATAAAATACATGTCATATCAAAAAGGTGACAAGAGGGGGAAAAGTAATTAGTGAGTTCACAGAGTTCAGTAGAAAAGTTAAAATAGAGTAACACATTACTTTTTATGTTAAGATTTCACAAGACAAATCTTGCCTGTGTTTTAATTGCATGTGACCCTGGCAGTCCCACTCTGAAATGAAGTGCCGTAAAATTAAAGATGACAGACGCTCAAAACAAGTCTTGTGATCTTGATTAAACTACAAAGACCACACTTTTCTCTCTGCTGCAACTCAGATATGATGGGCTGTTTTATTTGGGGAATTGCTTCATTAATGCTTTCTTTGACTAGACATGTTTATTATAAAAAATACTGAATATGGTGATATCTTGCATAGCTAAATAAAGTCTAAAAGACAAGTAAAAAATTAGGAATCTTTAAATAAGCTCAAGACTTAAATGCTTCTTTTAAAGATCATGGGCATCTGTAGAAGGAGGTACCAAGCATGCACCTGGAGGTACCAGCAGCGCAGGAGGTACCTGCATTGTTCCCTACCTATTCTGAAAAATAAAAGGGTTTTTTTTCCATTACATCTGTAGGAACCAAATTGATTGTTCTGACAGTATTATCTGATGATTATTTCAAGTTAATTTCCACTGGCCAAAGTAAAATGGGTGGAAAAAAGGGAGAGGGAAAAGTGGAGGGGGAAAAACCCCCAACCACCTCTTCTTCCAAAACCATTGTTAATTTTCAGAAGTGTAAAGATGATAACTGAATACAACTGGATACATGCAGACTTCTCATATAAATTATGTATTTCCAAACCTGCTTGGATATCTACACCTTGTGACTAAAGAACATGAATGACTATTTGCACCTGTTTAAAACCAGGTTTAAATCACAACTACTACATTTG
>NC_044577.1:34074974-34107474 GCF_901933205.1 Camarhynchus parvulus
GTCTATGGCAGTGCTGAAGTTCAAAGGTATTTGGAGGATTTGCTTGCAAAATAAAACAAAAGACATCTGAAAAAGGGTCAGATAACCCAAACCTGAAGTCTGAGCATCCCCTTTTCATACAGGGAACCATACAGGCTGGAAAGTCCTCCCCAAAATTGTAAAACACATTGCCAATAGAGCATTACACGCTGATTTTTGGGAGCATGTTGAATAGCAGATACCTTTCCATTATTCAGCTGTGTCCTGATCCAGGCAGGCCAAAACTTCTGCAATTATATTCTCACACACACACACACGCTGCACCTCAATATGAAAACAAAATTGCTCACTGAGTGCAATCACAGTATTAAATTAGTCCACTACCAAATGTACTAGGGGAAGATAAGGAGATGCCTTTATTATTTAAACTAAAAGTGACATGATTAATTTATCCTGATGGGATTCTATGACAGGGATAAAACAAACAGTGAAACACAGAAAAGGAGCAAAAGGGAAAGAGAGGGAGAAAAGTAAGTTTAGGCTGTAAGGATTTACTTATATATGTCCTTGTAGACATAATAATGCTAATACACCCAAAAAACCTGTTTTTTTCTAGTCCGTGAAGTGAGAGTTGAAGGTCTCACAGTGTGTGTAACTCGGGTGTCAATGAGAGCTCTGAAGTGCTGGGGAAATAATAATTTCATTTTTCTATTGGGGTATGAGTCATACAGAAAAATATCAGAACTCCTTATTGGCAAGGAAAAGTGCTAAAAAAGGCTGAATTAAAGGTTACATACAACCTAGCTGCAATATTTCAACAAGTTACTGCCAGAAAAGACAACAAGTAGAATACAGAACTTGAATAAAAGAATAAATTGTTCAGCCCACTGCAAGATTATGAGTCACCATAAAGCCTATGAACATAACTAAGGCCATGGAAGAGGGAAAACTCAAGAGTCCTTCCAGCAAACCAGGTAAGCTTCAGAAATCAAATCAATACATTGCAATAGCAACAAGAGTGAATGTATTATTAGTGCAAATAAAATTTACACATTCCCATTCTGATGTTAACAGCTAAAGCAAACGTTCGGCAAATCCTAAATAAATTGTATTGACAATGTTAATGCAATCCACCACCAGCACCAATCCATTAAAAAATAGTAAAGGCATTGTAATTTGAGACTCTCAAATCTCTGTTTCTTAATATTGGGGTTATCCAATAAAACACATCCACTGACCGTAATATCTATTTAAAAAATTACTTCCTGCTTTCCTAAGAAATTAAACCAAAAAGCAATAAACATGGTTTGTGCAAGCCTTGGCAGTTCTCTAGTTCTGCTTGTTACACATGAGGCAGCTACAGAGAGGTCAAGGTAAAAAGGAAGGGAGAGAAAAAGGGAACTATTTGCCAGCATATTATTTTCAAAGCATTCACTTCAGGGAAGGGTAAGAGTAATACAAGCTATGTTATTCAAGCATCAGATATAAATACATGGATTGTAAAATACCCACTTTCAGATCTGAAATCTAAGTAAAACAATTTATTCTGCTACAACCCTCTTATTACCCTTTAAATTTAGCCAAAGTATTCCCTGCCAAAGATAGATGGAAACATGATGAACAAATCCATCCTTCATGTACTCCAACGAGAAATTTAGGCCCTATCTTCCAGTCACTCATTTACATATAAAGAGATTTGCTAAAAATTAATAGTATTTTCTATTTTTATCTGTGTAAAACTTAAATAAATCAACTGGAGTGGATTAGATTTAGCTCAGAAATGATGCAGAAGTGCACTCTGACATTGTCCTGTGTGCAGAGAGAACTTGGTACTTCTCTCTTCTGGACCCACTTGCTTGTGAAAAAACAAAGCAACTGAGAAGGGTTTGTGCAATTGCAGTCTTTCAAAGAGGAATATCTTTGTAAACGTTTTTTTTTTTATTTATCCAAAGTGTTTCCCCAAGGACATTCATACCAGAAATCTGAATGTCTTTCCTAGAATCCACCACTGATATTCTCCATATTTCAAACTGAAGACATGGTCATGCATTGATATGACTTCATACTAAGATCTATCCAAGTAATAAAAATTACAAAATAGTATAAATATTTTTAATGTTTTCAAATCCCTAAATCCAAAGGAAAACATAAGGACACAAACTACTCTTACACTGTGGTTCCATAGATGAACTGAGCAGAGGCTGGAATACTTGAATCAAGAAAGGTCTCTTAATCTGCAATGTATGGGTAGTACTGAAGTAATGACAGTTCATGAAAACCCTGATCCCACCGTTTTGAATCAGTTCCATTCCCAAACAAAAGTACCTGTAACATCTGGAGTGAAATTGGAGCCACTTGGCATTCTCTCATGAAAACTTGCAGCAAAGAATCTACTGTAAGTTCTGACTTTAAGTGGTTTCATTTACTCCCTGAAAATAGTTCAGACTTAGAAAAAACACCCTGTATCTGATTTCATATGCTTTGGAGGTGGGACTGGCAATTTCACTGAAGCTGCAAATGAAGCTGAAATCTCAGAGTTATAAAGCTAAACAAAACAAAAAGAAAAATGTGTAAAATTCTGTGAAACAAATTATGTGAATTTTGCACAGCTGTACTCAGGGCATAACTGTAAATGAAAAGACCAAACTAATTAGATTATAAGCAGTTGATCTGCCTTATATTGTTTTATCATATGTAGTAGGTATAATATCTCCACATGAATGACTTGAAGCAAGTCATCAACATACTGTGTTCAAGAAAGCTGATCAGATTAGAAAGACCTTGTAAGTTTTGCTCGAAGAAGATGAGATTGATGATAACTTCCTACTCACAGTTACACCAACAAAATTGCTTCATCTCTATTAAACTTCAGGTTTCTGGAGACACTGTGTCCTGACAAGACCAAATTAAACATAGGAGTTCATTAGTGTAAAGCAGACACCAAATGGCTGGATGTTATTTTGAATGGATTTCCAAGTGTCTTTTTAGGAAATCCAATAGAAAAAAAAGAAGAATAATTTTAGTGGCTGGTTTCCAGCGATAGGATCAATGAGCAATATTCAGGATGCTGGCTGAAAGCCAGATGTAAAGCATCACTGTAGCCCTTAAGTATAGCAAGCTTAAAATTAAGCCTAGGAATAGTCCCACCGAATTTCCCAATCCTCACGTGCTTAAAGAGGAGTTTGTGCACATGCACTTCTGTGGAGCAAGGCCAAGGCAGATAAAGTTACTGGCATATTTCTCAGTCTCACTGCAGACCCTTCACACCACATGGAAAGGCTACAAAGTGGGAAAGCTAAAAAAACCCTTGTCCCTAAGTGGGGGGCGCAGTCCATCAGCAAGGCTGCTTCTTGGAAATCCTCTAAGAAGGACCTCTCAGATATCCACTTAAAATATATGGCAAAGCAGAGCCAGTCCAGGGAACAAACATCTTCCACCCTGGTGCAAAGTGTAGCCAACACAGAGGTCGTGCAAGACTTTTTTGCAATTTGGGGGAGAGAAATTAGAATCCAACATTCAATTCTCTCAAGGAGAGAATTTCTCTCCTCCTATTTTTTAAGTGGCATAGGAGGCCACTCATTTTTTCATTTTTCATTTTTTATGAAAGGAAGATGAAAATGTCAACAACCTGAGCATATCTTTCTCAAATTAGCAAAACACGTGAGGTTTCATTGCACAGAAAAATAACATGAGATGCTCTGGGAACATGCAGCAACGTGGGTGGCCACGATGAAGAATAAGCTTTGGAGTATTTATACAGCAAATAAATATTCACAGACACTGCTATTCCCACTCACTAAAGTTTTGAAAGACATTATTCTTCTACAAGACAGATAAGAGAGAAGAGGTGGGGGGTGAAGGGAAACTATTATGGAATGAGGAATAAAGGCCAGAGCCACGAGCACAAGATTGATGTGAACGCTACAGTAAGCAAAGACCAATTCACTGCTTAAGGGTGTCAAAATGCAGTCCTGGGAGAGAAGAAGAGGCTGAGAAATGAGAAAAGAAAAGGCAAGAGGAGGAATGTATAAAGAACAGCAAATATTAGGGAAATGAAGAAAAATAGAAGGAACCAAATGTCACTCGAAGGGGGTATGAGTGCAATTGCTTCTCCTCCTCGGTTAATCCACAAATTAATGAAACCAGAGCAAGCATAAAAAATAAACCATTATTATACACGTTCAGAGGTGAATCTTATAGGTCTCCCAGAATAAAGGAAGATAAGAGTGAGAGAAACAGCAGTGCCAGAGAACACAGCACAAGGACATTACAGCAATTCTACTTTTTCATTCACTGCTTTTACTGGAAAATCTTAAAAGTTACAGGACTCAAGGCAAGGCACTGATAAACTGCACTTTCACATTATTTCACTAAAGCAACACAGGTACGTGGAATTTCTCAAGTGATGAAGAATCTGAATGGTTCTGCAAAAATCACTCAAATATTCATATACGTAAAAAAATAATTCATAAGCTTTGACATTGAATATCAAATATTTAAATAAACTTTCTTGTCCTAATTTTTATTCGCTGACATGGTATGCATATTTCATTGTTTATTTTTTCTAAACCCTTATAAAAAAATCTGTTAAATTAAATCAGTTAACTTTTATACTGTGAGATCCCTGGGTACTTTTAGAGAAGCAGAACCTCATTAATATCAACACCATCCTACAGGTTTCATTCTGCTAAATTTGACAGGGCTTCTTCAGAGGTAACTTTTCCTTTATTGACTTAGAAACACAGTTGGGGAACCTTTTGCAAGGCTGTGAACCAGTATGAGACTTAGGGGTTTGGGGGATTTTTCTTCCTCAAATTTGAGATGTTATGAGACCATAAAGTGTTTTATCATGGCTTGAGGGGGAGTGAGTTCCTCTCCATTATTTGCTTCCAATCAGAAAATATCAAGCCAGACAGTTCATTCCAAGTTTGTGATTTAAAAGAGAGAAATGAGCAAATATTGAGCCTATCCCTAATTACCCTCTATATTTCTGAATATGCAAATTTGAATGTACTTGGAATTTTCTCTAAGTGATTTGGCAAGTATAAATTACCCTTGCCCTTAGGACTCTGAGCTTCCACAGACAATGCATCAACAGTTGGTGTTAAAAGGCTGCAGCTTCACTCTTAACAATCAATACAAGTTTTCAACAGGAATACACTTAGCCAGCATTAATGCAATTACATTATGTTAAATAATATTAATACCAAAGGCACGTCCATTGCTGGCCCACACCAAAGTCATAACATTCCTCAACAACTGTCTCTACTGTTTAAGCATTCACCCAGAGAGAAAACTCAAACATTTAAGTATGGGGAAAAAAAAATTAATGTTGGACATTGGTTCTTAGATTAACTTGTTAGTCCTATTTTTTTTTCTGTGGAATTGCTGTTTCATTATTTTTGTAGTTTTGAATAAGTTGTGTAATTTTTAGGTTATGTTTTGGAAAAAACAAATCTGATTTTTACATCTGCAGATGTATGAAAGGAGTTGTCCATGCTCTGTATAGAAAATCTCCCAGTGATACAGGGTAAAAACCTGCAACCTCCAAGCACCTGTAACTGGATGTGGGAGACTCATCCATCTTAAAGGCCCACCTGCCAACCCAGGAATACTTTATCAGAATTCATGCTGTGAATATCTTGGTGTTTGCTGCCTGCTGATCCCATTTCAAGGGATGGGCTGCTGAATTTTGCTCCTTCCCAAGTCCCAGCCAGCCAGGTGCAAGGCAGGGTCTGAGGTGTGTTCACACACACTCAAAGTTATCTCTTATAAAAGCGACTTGATGAAGATTCCCAAATTAAATTTCAAGAAACTGGGCCCATGTTCTCCAGGGCAATTATGCGCCAGTATGGCACCAACAGTGGCTTTCAAATCACTCACTGCCAGGAAGCAAATAATATAAATCCAAACAGGATGTTCTGGGCAGGGGCTAACAGGCTTTGCCTGGTATTCTGAACTATCCAAAAACCCCACCAACTACATTAAAACACTCCTAATGTGAGAATCACAACAGTACAGAATATTACACCTGCGTTAACAGTTTTGAAAATCTCATTAATTGTCCATGTACAATATTAAGTATTCTAAATACAGATTTTCATATTTGGCCCTTAATATTTCCAGACCTTGAGGACACAAGCTGGTAGCCAACAGGATGGAGTAAATGCAGAGCTTTATGGATATAACACCTTTCATTTCCAAAAGCATTTTTAACTGCAATGAATTAATTCCTGGTGACATGAATAATGACATTTTTCTTTGAAAGAAAATTTCACTGATCAGGAAGGCATGGAGAATGACAGCCCATGCTGAAAAAGCATCTCATTCCCATCAGTGTCTCCAGTTATACTTTACAATTCCATGGTCCATAGTCTTTCTCTGTATTAGAGAAATGCTTTCCTGTTGAAGGGGAATAAAATGAACACCTCATAGAGGAGTTCCTAAAATTTGAACAGGCATTTGAATGTGCCAAGAGTAGCAGCTGTTTTTGCCAGAAAGCAGATCTGGCAGGCATTTAGTCACAAGGTCACTGCTTATGGGGCTTTCCCAAGAGATGTGATGGAAAGCAAGAAATATTGGCATGGCACGAGGACAGGTTGTCCTTGATGAACTGGAAGGAGAAGGCTGTTTTGGCCACAGGCACTCAGCAGCAGTTTCACTTTAGGGAGGATTGCACAATTTCTTTAGCTTTTCTGTTCACTTTTCATGCATTTCACGTTCGAAAAGACCCAAAAAAGTCATATTCACCCGTGCAGGAAGAACTCATGTAACCAAAAATCAGACACGGAGGCATCATGAAATGTAACTGGATATGGCCCTATGGCTATCCACACTCTGTGGAGATTTAAATGCTTCCTGAACTGAGTGACCTACAACTGTGTGGGCCCCTGTGAATTCTGCAGTTCTGTAACCCTGGAATTTGCTGTGGAAGCTTGCAGGAGGATTATAAATTAGAAACTTCACTTCTCCTAAAAGCATTGAACTGCAGACCCTGCTAGTGGTCTAGATATGAAAAAGGGCTGTCCTCCCTGTCTTGCAAAAAAAGGGATGGCATGGCAGATTGTAGTGGGAAATGGCACATTTATCTTTCTTGATATTAACTCTGAACCACTGAAACAATAAAGTGCATATCAACATTCCCAACTATTTGCTTCCTGGTTGAAATGCTTGGCTGAATGCTGGCTTTTCCAACCACGCACTGCTAAACCCTCAACCAAGGCAATGATACATCCCAGTTGCATCTCCAAATCCCAGTGGATTTAGGAACGAGCAGAAAGCCATCCTGGATTCCAGCACACTTGTGGAGCTGCTCCTGATCGCACCCCAGCTATCAGCCCTTGAGCTGTGATTCAGCTGGTTCCCCAAGACCCTTCATGGGGCATCAGGGAGGAAAGTCCAAGCCAAGGTCAGACACACCCTCCATCCCTCATGCCAAACACCTGACCACCAACGCCAGCAGCTTCCCACAGCTACTGCGCAGGAATTGCAAAAGAATTGGGATTCAAAAAGGAATCGCAAAAAGTAATTGCAACATTTCTAGCGTAAGAACACATGATAAACTGGAAACTGAAAATAAGAGGATATATGTTATATTTAACTGCATTAGATATGAAAGTTAACAAGCCATGACTAATGGTTGTATCACTAATTTCTGCAGTTGCATCAATTAAACAAAAGTCCAATTCTGAAATTACCTGGGTCTCCTCTACTGCCCGTTTTTCAGTTTCCTGGGTGACCAAGGAGCTTAGAAAGGTTTATTGATGAATTTAGCTATCACTTAGCGTTATTCACTGGTCTTTGCTATCTATGATGTCATTTGTTCTGACTGGTTTAAGGGTGGACAAAGCATCTGAAGACAAGGGCAAAGGAATAAAGGAGATTTGTGAAAAGGAGTGATAGGAAACTCAAAGCCCTCTGAAGTCAGTGCAGAGTACTGTAGTATTCACCCACCTCTTATTTATTGTGAGATTAAAAGAAAAAAAGCATTATGTAACTGTGAAACATTACTGGTATTCTGATACTTAGACAAATGCAGACAATAAAACACTGTTATATGAAGTAGCTATCATGGGAGGATTGCTTAATGATCTGGTTATAAAATGCTTCCAGAGGAAGGTGTTTCTTATCTGAAAACTTTACCAGAAACAATTTAATCTTGTCCTTTTTGTCAAAATTCCTATCCCACCTTTTTCTGTTCTGCTTCTTCTTGTTCCACTTAGTGAGTGATGTATTTCTTCCTCCCTATCTCTCAAAACGTGTTGCATGTAAAGGTCAATTCTCTTAACACAGCTTCTGCCCACTCTTCAGCTAATGCAGTGTAGCACATTATCAAGTTTCCAAACAATTGTTCACTTTTCATTAGAATGTGCTAGGTTTCTCTCCTTCTGCAGTGTTAGTGAAAATGGTGTTGAGTTGTTGACTAGTAATAGGAACAAGCAACTTCTGCCCTTAGAAGTGGGACGGAATTGATTCATCTTATTAAAAACAGACTTTTGTGGAAGCTGGAATTTGTGCTACAAATGTTGATGTTATGAATGTGCAGATAGCTAGTTTTCCTGGATATCCTAACATTTCTATTTTCATGAGTCATTTTCAGCTTCTCATGCATCATCTTAGGTCACATTGTTTCATGTTGATGTGTTAGAAACGTAACATGCTAAGTCAGGAAAACTAACTCATACCTGTAAAAGATCCCTTTTTTCCCCCACCATCTTTCTGCTATTATCTACATTTTCTCATCTTTCTTTCACCAAGAAAAAAAAGGAAAAATTGAAACTTTACTTCCATTTCTGTGCAATGAATGGAGGCCACAAATGTGAAAGAAAACAAAGCTTCAGGTTGGCAAAGAAAGCAATGATCAGGAACTGAGATAAAGAAAGCTCAAGAAAATGAACTCCAGACATAACAGTTGAAAAAAATTAGATATACTGATGACTACAAAACTAGCTTATGTAATATATATTTTATATCCAAACCAAACAGCTCTTTGAACGTTATTGAGGCTATTATTACTTTGAAATAAACATTAGAGAGCTTCAAAGCCAGAGCTACATAATACCCAGTACACATTTACATTTACATCAGAATTAGGATGCAGGTCTTCACAACCTAATCCACTCCACTGAACACAAAACACTGAACACCAGACACTGCATTTTTACATGGGTGAAAGTACCAGTGTGTTGTACATTTGACAAGACAGAAATGGTGATAAAAACTCTGTCCAGAAGGACTGGACCCCACAGTGGTGAGAGAGCCCAGGACGTGACTGCTACTCTGCTGTGGCTGATTCTGAATGAGGAGCTATTGCTCCACAGTTTTCTCTCTCTTCATCACATTTCTCCACACACTCAAACACACAAAAAGCCCCTTAAGATACTCCAAAACTGAACCTGTTCATTTTCTGAACCCAACCTCCTGCCATCCCCATCAATCTTCTAATCCAAACCAGAGCTTTATCAAGCTCCACCATGATAAATATACTTTATTACTCAAATTTGAATGAAATTTCTGCTCTATCTTGACCACCTCCATTCTCTCTTTCATACCTGGGACCATCCTGCAAGCATCTGTAAAACCACATCTCTGCTCAGCTCAGCTCCAAAACCCCTCCTGCAATGCCTGAAAAAACCTTGACAATGTCTTGGCTACTCATGTACTGAGACTGCTGTCTATCATGTTTATAAATATTGTCTCATCTCTCCTCATACCATCTCGTCAGCCTGTGCCATCTGTTGCCTCCTGTGACATGTGCAGACTGAGCTCCTCACAGCAGCAACTGCCTTCTTCTGTGCTTGCACTCAGCTCCACCAGCGCTCACCCAATGCACGGTCCCCCAGGGCCACAATGATGCAGAAAATCAACCAAGCTAAGCTGGTGAGAAAATCCCACCCTACCTTCTCTCCCTTTCATAGGAGGAGCCCCTGGACAAACCACACAGTGATCCACACGGGGAGGAGCATGGCAAGAGGTAGAGGGAGGCTGTCCTGCCCTCTCTGCTCAGGATGGGGATGTGCTACAGACACAGAAGGTCCAGAAGAGGTGGCTGAGTCCACCAGAAGCCTGGAGAACAGGACCAAAAAGGACACCTTGGGGATGATGGGCCTGTTTCATATATGGAAGAGGACGCTGGAGGAAAATCCAGTCACAGCTCAAACCGCTGCTCCCAAATGATGGAGCAAACTCTTCTCTGTGGAGGCAGCAAACAGGACAAAGGGCACAGGCCACAAAGTGCAGCTTGGGAGGTTCAGATCAGACATTAGGAAATGCTTATTCATAATCCTCATGGTGGAGGGTGATCAGCCCAGGAAGGTTGTGAACTTTCCTTCCCAGAGCATTTCCAAAGCTCTGCTGAACACTTCCAACCACTGTTTCCCTTTCTGCCACTTCCCAAGCCATAAAGGTTAAATGCATATTTCATCCTGATAAAATATTAAATGCTTTAAATGCAACGAGACTCTTCAAACATGTGTGACTTTCCATGAGGAATGCTAGATATCCTTTATAATCTGGGAAATAAACTATTCTCCTGATTGCTCTCAATATATTAGCAACTTCTTTCCAAATTCTCTATATCCAGATATTTGCATTAAAATATAAAGGGTCATATCTATTTTCTTGAGATGATATAAGTTTTGAAATGGCAAACAGTAGACAGAAAAAGTCTCCTTCCTTCAGAAAGAAGGAGAAATTATTCACAAGACCTTCGCCTCTCTGAAGTTGTCCACATCAACATATAGTTCTTATAAACACTTTTATCATGTGGTTTATGCAAACAAAATCAACTTCATGAAACCACTGTGCATGAGTACCTGCATGCAGATATATGGAAACAAGCAGCAAAAAGAAATGCTGGACATTCAAAACCATTACTCAGGCTGGAGAGACAAAAGAGGATTTTTATTCTCGTTGCTGTAATGCATTTTATATGCTGCTGATAGGTATGACTTGGAAATGGCAGCGGGAAAAGGAGTATTACAGCTGTTCACTCATGAGGTGGAACTCCTCCCACAGAATCTCTGGAAGCCCCTTAAGACCCATATTTTAGAAGAGACTTTTAGAAGTAGATGACCTCAGGTGCTGAAGTTAATTCTTCCTCTAGTCCTTCACACTATTTACTTCCTGAGTACATTTCAAGACCTTACCTGTTTCTCTCATTTTTTAAAAATGAGATCTGCCTTATTTATTGTTTGCTTGACAAGTTGCAGTTCCCTCTGTTTTACTTGGTAAATAGTCAGACTGCAACTCATTATTGCCAGCGTGTCTGATTTCATTCAGTGTGAGCATGTTGGGCAAAGATAGGAATATATAGAAATATACAGAACAAACATGTGATTGGAATGGAAGGAAAATATTAGTTACATGAACACTATTGATGTGACTAAATGCACACTGATCTCTAAGTCTCAAAAAGTGTGAGTTTTAACTCATGGTAGGTCAAGGATATCCATTAGCAGCATCTCCCCTCTGCCCCTGAATGCTGCAGTGGAGCAAAACCAGACCACCAAACTACACAAGGTCTCTTTCTCACACGGTTGAACAACTCATGCTAAATGAAAACCAGGATGTCTTGAGCACAGCTGTGTCACTCCAGACCTGGAGCAGAGTTTAGTGGCATAGCAATCCTGAGCTATGTGGTAAAGTTCTGAAAATCCCTTTTTTTCCCTGTCTCTCCCTCTTCTCTCTCTCTCTCTTTTTTTTTTTTTTTAAATTTTTGAATAATGAGTGTTTAAAAGCTTAGCAAATAGAGTCCTAAAAATGTAATTGTAGCTTGGTAGCACTATTAAATATGTATACTGTGGTCTTTTTGACAATTGGTTTAATCCCTTTATAAAGTCTTCAGAAGTTCCATCACAGAAGCATGGATGCTGTTTTGATCTATTTATTACTCTTAAGTGCTCAGAGAACTGTCCCTATTTTCTAATTAACACTTTTAAAGATAAAAAGCTATGTATTAAATCAATCTGAATGATGGTTGTTTGTGAATCCCACAAGATAAGGCAATTTGCATGTTCACTTTGTACTTACAAACTAAATCTGCACATCTCCAAAGCAGCTCCTTATAATGTAAACCTTTTGTGAGTATTTGTAACTTAAAAGAAAGTTTGGCCTAGTACAGAGGCAGTGCCAATTATCTAAAGGACTTCTTTACTGAACATGATTAAGATACAAAATTATTAGGTTGTTATTTTACATTGTTTGCAGAGAAATTTGAGGAAACTACTTTAGGAACGTTAAGTGTTCTCCTGTTTTGCTTTCTTTCCTTCTTTTTTTCTGAACATGTAATAACATGAGTGCATTAATGAACAAGCAACCAGTCCAAACAGCAGCCAGTTTCCACATCACACTCAGATTCAGCTTCCTTTGACATGGATTAAATCACTGCTGAATCCAACTGTTCACCATCCTGACTGAGCATTAAGCTGCAGCTTCAACTCCAAGACTTTATAATCTGAATTTTAATGCAAGTACTAAATTAGAACAGTGATGTAGCGATGGAATCCAGTTCTGATTACTTAGCACAGTAAACATATTAGCAGAAATAGATATTTCACAGCAGTGAAACGGTCCCTGATCTCAGAAACAACTCCACCCTTGTTAAGAAAGAAATCAACAAAGCTGTATCTCCAAAATTCTCTTGTGAAGATGCATATTATTATTTCCAGATGGCAAGAACATAACAAGTATACCTATGAGACACTGGTTTATGCTATATTTGCTCTTGAACATCTCATAAGAAATTATTTCCTTCAGGTTTTGCAGTCTGCCTTCCACCACTGCCTTGGCTTCTCTATAACCACAGGTCCAAGCCCAGACAAGAAGCAGGACAAACAATTGGTCATGGCTTTTAGCTCTAGCAGAGACATGGGATCTCTCTCCAGCCTCATTTTTGGATTTCCTCATCTTCTGCCACTTGCTATTTAGGAAGTGGAAAGTCATGACATAAAATTCTTTTTACACATTTGGTACCTCTCTTTCTTAATAGAGTTTCTATTATCGTCGTGTACCATTCATTGAAAGGTGGGGTTTTTATATTTAAAAAAAAAAATCCCACAAATCTGCCTGATCTTCAAATTAATGACTTTACCCTGAATTCATATGATTTTTCCTGACCCTGACCACAGTGTCTATCCTTGTGGCAAAAAGTCTCTCTACATTTACCTTACAGATACCTTCAGCACCCTGCCTTGAAAGTGCTCTATAAAAGCCTCCTATATTCAGTGATAGACCACTGTGGGTATATTTTTGTTCTGGTCTTGCAACTTCACAATCAAATTTTTGTGCTGCAGGGTTAATCTGGGTCAGAAGGCCCCAAGAATGCACATCTGACACTCCTAATCTAATTCTGGAAACATGAGATTTGCAGACAGAAAATCTCGTTCTGGGAGCAGAAAAGAATGTCAGACCCACTGGGACACTAAAATGACTTCCACCTATTTTTCACTTATATGATTTTAATCCAAGGACCTCAAAGCACATTAATTTGCAGACCCCTCTACACACCTGTGTCACACCATATGCATTATTCTGCCTCATAGAAAAGGGAAAATAGGGGCACCTCCTTCTCTGAGTTCATTCAAGGACAGAATCACACATAAAATATCCAGAAAGAACCCAGGAAAATAATTTAGGAGGCCACAGTCTTCTTGATGATAGAAACTTCACTGAGATTAGGGTGGGAAAGGCAGAATTTGGCTTACTGGGAATGTGCATTATGGGAACTTGCAAATGGAAGATGGGCTTCTATCTGAAAGGAACATCAATGAAATTGGAGATACAGCACAAAGACTTGTAACAGTTCACAAAGAAAATGGAAATATAAATGTGACGGCTATCAAGGGCTGGAATTTTTTACCCAATATCACAGAATTTCAAGTGACTCATAAACCTAAGATTTGTTTTCAAGAGTGACACATCACAGAAGACACAAATCCCCAATTCTCATTAAAAGCTGATGAGATTAATCTAGGTTATCTTTAAACAGAGTGGCTTGAGAGCATGTCCAAGACTGCAGTCTCCTAGAAACACCCCAGCTCCACTCTGGGACAGCAGCAGATATGATTTTATCTTCTTCCTTCTCCAGACAGTCTGCTTTCCATGGATGGGATATCTGCCATCTTCAGCCAACCTCTTGGTGTGGGAACTGAAGGACAAGCACTTGGATCCCATTGCCCATGGGATGATGCAAATATCAGTTAAATGGGATCACAAAGTCCATTTTTCATCTAAACTCAAAGCAGGGAACTGAACTTTTTCCCCTCCATCTCACCAATTAAAAACCTTAATGAATCATAGCCAACTTCTGCCCAACACCACAACAGTTTAAATCACTCAGCAGCATCTCTGCATCACCAAAAAACACCTTCCTCCAGCATTGGGTCATATCATGGTGGAAACCTGCTTCCCAAACCTCAGATTCCCTTTTGGGCCACAGCACCACACACAAAGCAAATTATCTTTTATAGAACAGGTTAAAAGAGAAAGCAGAAAAGCAGCTGGGGTTATTTTCACTAGAGAGCCCTATAAAACCTTTCACCAAAATTCCTTCTATTCAAGCAGTGCCTCAAGCATTGTTATTCCATGATTTTACTTGGTCCTTTGCATAAAACCATATCTTTGTCTCACATTGCTATTTATTAATTTTTTCCATCTTCCAGTGGAAGAAACTTAAGTAAGCTGGTAGAAATTAGCCTAGCCTAGCCAAGCCAAGCTGGGCAGAATGGGTGGGCACAAACCATGCTGAGAAAAGGCCAAGACCATCCCTTGGCACGAGCCTGGGGTGGCTCCACAGGACAGTCTAGCAGAGCCACATGGAGAGTGTTGAAGGTGCCTGACTCACGTGACAATGCATTTGACACACTTTCAAGAAAGCAATGAGTCATGAACACAAACTGGTCTTTGTGCCATACTCAGGCAATGAAAGAAAATCAAAAAAAAGAAAGGTATTGAGTTTCCCAGACTGAGGTTTGCCAACCTTCAGAGAGGGCAGACTGAAGATCTTCCACAACAAAGATCTGTCGTAGTGGGGAAGAGTGAGAACAGCCCACAAAACGAGCATCAGATACATTTTCTATAAGTTTTTGGTTTGTTGGGTTCTTGGTTTTGGTTGTCTTGTTTTTTTTATAAGGAGGAACTAAAGCCATCATCCCAATCCACTCACTGTAGGAGACAAAGCATATTGATGGTTTGGTTACTAAACACACTGTGAATTTTCACAGTGGATCAGCAGAAAGTTATGAAGCACAGGTGTTCCTGTAATTGTGATACATTGGGAAAATTCATACTGTTAAATGAGCCTCAGCTTCACACTTCCACCTGTGTGATGTGGAAATGTACTGGGGGTACACGGGGATATAATAGAGGATATGTAGGAATGATTATTGGCTGGTTCAGGACCTGCTAGGGTTTATTTCTCTTAATTTGTCTGAGAGTGTAATTTCTGCATTTGTATTTACTGCCACTGTAAAGTGGGAAATGTGTGTTACACATGCTGGTAAAAATAATGATAACATGTGAAAAAACAAAGTTAATACACTGAGTGGAAAAGAAATCCTGGAAGCTCGCACACCAAAGGAAATCTAGAGAGTCTTTAGGAAATGGAAAATATTTCAACGAGAGAATGAAAGCATGGCGTATTTTTTCCATCACATTTTAATTCTACTCAACAGTTCCTTGTTTTCATTTTCTATGGGGAAGGAGGTAGGAGATGATTCAAGAATGGGAAATGTGGGAAATGCTAAAATGCAGAAAAATGAGGTCTTGAAGCAGGTGGAAGGAAATATCTACATGGATTACCTGATGCAGAACATGAGAAACAAATGGAGAATGCTGGCATATAACTCGATTTATTTTCCTTTAACAGGTGTTTTTTGGGATGAGAATTGAAGAAGCAGAATTTCTTAATTTTATTGCAGACCTGTCAGTTTCTCAAGTGAGTGTTTCAGGACTATAAAAGCAAAGAGAAAAAAAAAAAGAAGCAAAGATCAAATGAAAAAAAGGAAGATGATTAAACATATCTTCCTGCATGCCTTGGAGGTATCAGCTCTGGTGTTTGACAAGGAACAATTATGACTAATCCTGAGAGAGCCTTTCAAGCTGTCCTGGAGACAGCGGACTGCTCTTTGCTCAGGTTAGCTGACATGACAGAATAACTCTAAAATAACTCGTTTTCAGAGCTATTCCTCTTTTTAAAACCATAATCACCACCTTGAAGTGACACCTTTAAAACAGTGAAGACTTGAATGCAACATCTCAGAATTTGCCTACTCATACCTCCTTGCTCTTGGCAACAGCTTGATGCTCCACAGCTGGGATTTTAAAGGGGCCTTCACAAGTAGCCGCAGCAGATAAGAAGAACTGTTAAAGGGACAACTTATGGGGATGGAAAAGTGTTTTGAGAACTACAAGCAAGCCTCTTTTCTAATGACAGGTAGAAATGTGTAGCACTCAGAAAAGGAAGGTAAAAATGTTGGAATTGGTTTTGGTGTGAAAGATTTTTCTGATCAGATGTGACAAATGCAACCACTTCATGTATGTGACAATCACTGAATAACTCATTTAACAGGGTTAAATGAATCTGCTTCTAAAGCCTAATGTTTTAGTCTGAGGGTTTTTTCCAATAGATTTTGCCATTTTCCTATAATTTTATCCACTGAACCTCCTATAACTCTCCTCTTTTGGATTTCACCCATGTATCTGTATCTAACCCCTTTCTGAGACACTCCTTTGGTCTCTCTCCTCTTCCCCCTGTCCATTTCCTCTCTTGGAATGTGTTGTACTCCTGTTATACAGGAGTGATGTTGCTTTTTTGTGGCCTTGCTCATTCCTGCCCTCATCAAATACTGCACCAAGCTCTACTTTAATTCTGCATAATAGTGAAGCAAGCAGACACTAATGTTATCTCTTTATTGACCTGCAGATTATCCCCACAGGAAGTGGTCAGAGTGGCTGGAATCCATGTTATTTACCAGCTTAAACTCAAAAGCTCTTCAGACAGAGAAATGTTCAGATGTTAAGATATCACCAGCATTTGAAGTACCCATATTTATTGATCTATTTGGTGTTTGAAAATATTTTACCCTTTAAATCTCTTCCCTCCTCTAGAAAATGAATTCATATATGACTTGAAAAAAAAAATCATTACCTACTAGCTTTTAATAAATCCCATCCATGCCTCTTCATTTCCAACCCAAAATTCATCCCTATTGGCTAGTGGTGCAAGTTTCCATTTACTTCCCATGGGATCCTGAGAGATACCATTCCCATTGGCCTTCTGCTGTAGATCCAGCCTCAGTCCCCCAGTCACAGGCCCACCTTGTCACCAAAGTTTCCTATCACTCATGTTCAATTCCTGTCCTCCAACCCTTGTTCAGTATCTTGGAATACTTTTCCCTCTCCTGTTCCTCATAGTCCATAGGATATTATTTGTCCACTGTTCCACCACAATTTTTTTATCTTCAGACTTACTTGTCAAACTTGATTTCAATCTTACGTCTCATATTTCTTTTCCCGATCTCTGACCTGTTCCTCAGCAATCAGAATATCTTTCTTTCCTGAAAGTTCTGTGGCTTCCAGCACATTGCAATTAATGGAAAAGGGACAGATGGAGGATGTCTCCATGAGGATCAGCCTCATATTTCTGCATACAGGAGTGAAAGAAAAATTGTAGCTCTAACAACTTCAGTCCTACTGGAAAAAAAAAAAACAAAAAAAAACCAAAGAAGCCCTCAAATATTATAAGCACTGCAGATAAGTATAAAGTTAAAAAAAAAAAAAGAATGTTGACCATGGGAAACTTCCAGTCACCAAATTAGGTGAACAGCATATTAAAACCATGAGAGTTGGCCAATTGTTCCCATTCTCAGGCATTCCAGGGAGATTACAGCCTTGGAACAGTTATGCTTGCCTGGATTATGTGGAGGCTGTAATGGGAACCCATTTTTGTACTGAGCAGCAAACAGCGTAGAAGTGGAGAAGGTCTCCACAATTCAAGAGCCTTTTTGTGTCACTTGCACTTCTGCCACCTCCCCCTCGTGCTCCAGACACCATGGTGACACGCTGCTGCCATGATGAGGAGGGTGAGTGGCATCCAGGAGCCACTGGGATAATGGCCTTGGACAGCAGATGGTTGTAATATTACATTACACCCTTGGCACCAGGGCTCACTGACTAGACTGGTGTAATCCCACACAGCATTTTGGAGCTTTCTTGGGTCCCCCATCCTCTGTTCATGGTCTGCAGAAGCAAAGTGCTGCTCTCATGGCCGTCAGGAAATGGTGATGGGTTTAGCAAGACGTGGTGCAGCTCTCCTCTCCCAAAGCCAAGCTCAGGCTTGGCTCACCCAGTGTAATAGCCATTGTATTTAGAATAATACTTGAAAATGTATGGAAAATTAAAGGAAAGCTGCAATATAGTATTTTTGACCTCCCAACCCTTCTCGTTTTCTTCTATAAAACAGAACTTCTTGTACAAATACCGCAAGTCCAGAAAATCCTTTACATTAAGTTGTTATAACACCAGGTAAAATAATTTATGGCAAATTACTCTCCAGGCTCAGCTTTCCCAATATTATCCTGCTATTGCATAGACATATATATCTTCTGTACATTGTGCAGGCCTTTAGAATCTGACATTGTTCTCAGAAACATAAATGGGAAATGAACGTAAGCATTTTTACTGTAATGTATACATTTGCCTTTGCCTAACAATAAAGAAAAATTGGTAAAAAATTGAGTCTGATAACAATGTCCAGAGACTCTAATATCACTGAAAGGAGATAATTCCAGTGATATTGCTGGAACCATTCTAGGAACCTACTGCAGGTTCAGGAAAAATATGAATGAAGTTAATATATTTCTATATGGTGTTAGAGAATAACACAGCCACATTTTTTTGCTTTCAGAAAATCTTAACACTGCCTCTAACCATAGCCTTTAAGTACCTTTGTTACTCCATTGTGTGCTAAATAATGCCATTGCAATTGTTATGCTTGCGCACCAAGTTTTGCCAAAATCCCCCACTCACTGCTTCTTCATTAAACAACAAACCGTGAGGGTTAGTTCTGCATCAGCACTTCAATTTCCTCATGAAAAATTGGCCTTCCTTTTTCTTGGCTTGTGAGCACCCCAAACCAATATCACTCATGCCTTGTTATACGACAAAAGGAAATAACAGCGCCTGCAACTGCAATCTGGCCGTGCCTGCCCGTGCTCGATGCCATTTTGACTTGAGCAGCCCAGGCAGAGCCTGCTGCTCCCCCATCCCATCTGCAGAGACAGGTCTCAACCTCCCAAATTGGTTGTAAAAGGGGATGTTATCCTAACCCACTGGCTTGGTGGGTGCAGACAAGTCTACGTGGTACAAAGAGGTATGGAAACCATCATTATGTTCCTTTTGCGCCCGCTTTTTCTTGTGAAGATGGCAAACAGAAAGGGGAAAATGGCAAGCACTGAACATGCAATTTGTGCAACTTTTTGCTGCCCAAAGGTCTGTTCCTTCAGTGAGATGTGTTTGGGCCTGGCACCTGTCTGTCTTGGCAAAATCAGTAGGACCCAGTGTGTACCTTCACATCCTGCTTAGCAGATCGGTTTGTAGGCTAATAAGGAAACAGATAAGTCACTGAAATCAAGTCTACAAGAATTTAATGGGGGTTTTCTTCAGTTCAGCAATTAAAGACACGCTTCATTTAAAGCACTTAGTCACTTGACTAGAGTGTCCATCCAAAAAGTCTTTTCTATCATTAGATAAGCAGTAATTGGTCAAAACAGCTCCACTGACTTCAGCAGCACTGTTCACACACCCACATAAGCACAGATACTTTACTAGCTCTGGACTAAACCCAAAGCCTGTATTGCAGCTTTACTGTGAGGCACCACCCGGACTCTGAGAGGTGTTAATGCCATGTGTTCCTTTAAAGTTGGGACCCATGAGACCAGAGTGATACCTGAGAAGTGCCAAAAGCCCTCAACTCCTCACTGAGCAAATCACTCCACCAGATCACTCTCAGTCAGTGTGGACCCGCACCAGGGATGTCAAAAGAACAAGATGTCACCAGCTTCAAAGGAGGCAGGATTGGGCCAAAAACCAATTATTTTTTGTTTGGGCTGTTACCCAGCAAAAAGCAGAGGGAGATTTTCAGTTGAATTCCCTAAGTGGAGTTGGTGACAAACACCTTTCACACATTCCTTTTTCTGGCAGGAGTGAGGGAAGGTGTCTCAGTGGCTCACATGCTAATCTTCTATTGCTGAAACTATAGATCAGATGGCGGTTTGGTAATTTTTAGCATAGCTCTTGTTCAGCTCAACACAGACAGAGAAAATGAAGCACTCATTTGCTGACTAGAAAATCACAGTTGAGGTCGATTGATGAAGCAGTGCAAAGAAGCCTGTTCTGTCCCCAGCTTGTGGATAAACAATACCAACCACCACCCTTCACTAGTTATATATTCAACTCTTGAATATTTAAAAATCCAGCTAAGCTACTATATGGCTTACCAGTGCTTTTGTAGGGAAAGTGTCGGATTATTTTACATTTAGCTACACTCAAAGCAGCTGCCCTGTGTTTCTAACACAAAAAAAAAAAAAATACAGGGAAAAAAAAAAGGCAGAGAAAGAAATCCAAGCAATACCATGTTAAATGATGAACCATGGAAGTGGATTTTCCATTACTCTGTAAAACCTTAGGAGGCCATGAGTTAACTGAAGCAAGCAGAACAAAAAAAACAACAAACCAACAACGAAGCAAGGAAGGTACCATAGCTACTTTCTTGAAAACAAAACCAATCTTTTCATTCCTGCCATTTGTTAGAATTCTTCCTCCAGGCAAGCTGGACAGCTGCACTAGTAGGTTTTTTAGTCATGGGTTGTAAGCCCCACCTGGCTAGATTTGTTTAGCAGACAGCTGGCAGAATGAAATTAAAAGAACAGGGACATACAAACTGCTTCCAAAACAAAAAGCCGAAAGAATACTTTTTGGATGCTTTCACTGAGTTTATTTGGTGTATGTTTGGGGGAGATTCTTCCCTTGGTTTTTACTGTCCCCCATCTTTCTGCACCCAAAAGTGTTTAAAAAAAGCCAAATCGACGCCACAGGCTGCATTAAACAGACCAAAGAAGAAGGGAAATGCCCCATCTCAGCTTATTTATTTTGTAGATGTGCACACATATATGAATACACACACTCTCTCTCTCTCTCTCTCAATTATGGTTTACAATTCCCCAAGACTGACATTGGTTTTAAATTAACTTCTCTTCTTATTCCTTTTTTTTTTTTTTTTTTTGTTGGCAACTTTATTCCTCTGTTTTCTAAAGCCAATAAGATAGATTTTCTTCATCTGGAATGTTCTTTTTAGCTTAAAGATAAGAAGGAGTTTAAAATTGTGGGAATGGCATCCCTCCTGCATCTGTTTCTCTCACAAACCTATCAAATATCTAATTTTTGGCATTACTGCTGGCTCCAACAGGGGATGACATAAACCAGCTTTGTGGTTACATGTTTCACTTTTAATCTCATGAAAATGAAAATCAGTGCTGAAATGTCCCTTTACATGTGACAATGTGGGACTCTTTTCCAAAAACCAAAGGAAAGGGGCGTTACCCTGGTTAAGCTTAATATACAGCATATGTATAAATTTGCTTTTAGTTTGGATTTAGCTCAATGCTAGCAGAGGCATGTCGGGATTTTTTTTATATAGATTATTTTGTTTTACTGCAGAGATCTTAAACACTTTTGAAAGTATCACTGCACAAAGGAAGATGCACAATAAACGTGAGATAGTAATCAGCAGATGAACAGGCTGTTATGTGACAACAAATCTTCTGTAAGTAATATCATTTTCCACACAGCTCTATGGTCACATTCCCATAACATGTTTCTGTAGTTAGTGTGAAGGGAATCTGGTTTTTGCATGAGTTCTTTATTAAGAGCTAATGTAGTAATACTGGATGTACGACGACAAACCAAGATGGCTTGGATACTGTCTTGATTGGAGAAACTTTATGAAAACAAACTCCAAATGTTTAAAAATAAAAATCTGCCTTGACTCTGCTTGAAAGGGAACATGTGAGAAAAAGAACATTTAAGCTTATGGTATGACCAGTACCTATGAAACCCAGATGATCTGAGGTTAAAAGAAGCCTGAAACGCAAGCCTACTCCTATTTTCCGTGGAAAAGTAACAAATATTAGCTAAAGGAGGGCCCTGAAACCAATCTAAGCCATTCCATAGCACAGCACTCGCCCTCCTGAGCAGCAGCCGTTCTTGGCTGCCCTCCATCTCTGCCTATACATCTCCATGGAGTGCAGACTCCATGGAGCCTCGTGGGATACATGCCTTAGAGAGCCCTGGCCTCACCAAAAACATCAATATCGATATCAGATGCCTCAAACAGGAGGAAAAGGCCTGCAGGGCTGAATCCTCTGGGCTCAGGGAAACCCAGCAGCTTCCCCAGGGGCAGAAGGTGGGGCCTGTCCACATTTCCATCATGCAGGAAATCCATCTCTCAGCCAGCAGGGAAGTGGCTGGGAAGTGGCATTTGAAGGGGGTTACTCAACTTGTCATTGTGGTCCTCCTGGTCAACTGGGTCTTTGCAACAGCTCCCTGCTCCACTTAATGGGTATTTTGGTAAATAAGTACCTGGGTAGGGCAAGGACAAGGAGCAATGGGTTCAAACTGAAAGAGGGGAGGTTTAGGTTTGATATACAGATTAAATTCTTCTCTGTGAGGGTGGGGAGGCCCTGGCAGAGGTTGCCCAGAGAAGCTGTGGCTGCCTCATCCCTGGAAGTATCCAAGACCAGATTGGATGGGGCTTGGAGCAACCTGGGATAGTGGAAGATGTCCCTGCCCTTGCCAATGAGGTTGGAATGAGGTGATATTTAAGGTCCCTCCCAACACAAACCATTCTGTGATTCCGTGAGCTATTGAAAACTCTTTGCTTAGAAAAATTCATTCATCTAATGAAGTTCTGTTGATTTGTTGAAGGTAAAACTCCTGAAATCCTCTGTGATTGTCCCACATATTCCTCCAGGTTCCAGCTGAAAGAAGAAGTCACACTAATTTTGTGTTTCTCTCATTTCTTGGGTTAGTTCTCTAAGAGTTCACCCTGCTCTAGATGAACCTGCAACTCAGCCACCTTCTCTAGTTAAGAAAATTGATTCTTGCTTACTCCTTTCAAAGAAGAGAATCATCATGATTTTTAAAAAGCTCACCCCCCACTGCTAGACAATCTCCCTCTTTTGGCTGCATGAGCTTTGAATTATATAAAATAGAAGTCTGCATTTAAGGAAAAGTCAATGAAGAAGAAATTCTGCAAGTTTAAAGCTCATTCTTAATCATTGGCCAGACATCCATGTCTCTTCCTGTGCACCTCACCCCAACAAACACTTTCTGTATTATGAGACTTGCCTGTAAATTGGTCTCTTCATTTTAGCTGGACAACTAATGACAGCAAAACAACTGAAAGTGTTTCATATTTATGTTGGAAGATTAACATAACTCATTTCAACTCTGTTGAATGGACACATTTTACTCAGGAGAGAAATATTAAAAAAAAAACCCCAACAAAACCCACAAATGCAGAGGGAAAAGGGACATCAACCCTTAAAAATATTTCCTGGTATTACCATTCATATGGCATAAACAAACAAGCAGAGTGCATACATATGGGCCCCAGTCCTGTAATTTGGATGACAAGGGAGATCCTTTTGCCTAGGCAGTGCAAAACTAATTTCACCACACTGGCACATAATGCAGTGTGATTGCTCCCTCAGTTTTATATTACAAGGTCACTGGAGCAAAAATTTTTGTGGTTTGTACAGTACCAAGCACTCCAAGAAAACTTATTATATAATGATGTTATATTTAGTATAAATAAATCCATACCTACTATATAACATGGAGGAAAATATTTTGTCTGACGTAGAGAATCTGCAAAAATGTGAAGGACAGTCTGCAGAAAAAACAGCTTTTGATTGAGAAATTCTGCTCATTTCTTATAATCCAAATTTGACTTTTATATCCTGAGAACTCACAAACATTTGGAAACTTTAAACTGAAGTATTTCCATACATAGATTAGTTCTTTTCCCGGGCACCAAAGACCTGAGTCCAGAATCCAGCTTTTAGGAACTCTGACAAACAGAATGTTACAATCTGGTTAAACCATGGAATATTGCAACCCATATTAATGCTAAATCATTAATCACTTCAATAAGCAAGAGACCCTGACTTTCCTTGGCTTTTCCAATGAATAGCATCACCCAGGCCTCTGCTGAGACGCTTGGTTCAGCCTTTCTCAACACAAAACTTGCATGAAATTTATAAAAAAAAATCAAAGTTCCTTCTGTTCAGAACATATCTACTCAACATCACTCAAAATAAGCTCTCTTTATTAAAAATACTTTCAAAACAACTATAGAAATTTTGTCAAAATGTTTATTCACCAAAGCACAAGCCTATAAAACTGATGGGTGTTCCCATAACTCCCTCAATAATAAAAGCTCATGTTTTCCTTTTAAAAAGCTATGCAACAGCAGCAAACACTGCTTTAAATCCTACTTTTTCCACTCCAAGCAGAGAGTTTTATCTAGCAATAACAACTGGGCTCTCTTCCTCCAGCACCTGTATTTTCTGAGGAGCCAGTAAAACAAAGATCAGTTCAACTTCATGTATGAGGTTTAATGGAATCTCAGCCTCAACTGCTGTGCCTTTGGAACCAAAATGTTTTCTTTTTAATTTTGCCTCATATGCTTAATACCAGCACAGTTACATCCCCCAATGTTTTATTGGGCATATAGAGCACCAGGCAGCAAAGAACACGACGCATGATGATCCAGACTTTAGGACTGTAGCTTAAATTGCTCATTCATAATTACAGAAGTACCTAGAAACTTCATCTGGTTTCTCTTTTTCAACTTCATTTTAGCCCAAATAAACCCAGAAAAAATCATTTTTAAATACTTTTCCGTGTCACTGCTTAGATACTTCATTTGTTCAGTAAATTTAGTTCAAAATGGTGACAATGTTATTATAAAACTGATGAGACATGAGAAGTAAGTGGTCAAAATTAATATTAGCGAAAGATAACAAATTATAGCAATCTTGATTTGGAAAAGGCTGCCCTGAAATCATGGCAACTAAACTGCTCAAGTTCTAAACGGGCACATTTAGTGTTGAACTGTGTCCTCCATCACCTCCATCCCACAGTTCTACCTGAACTATGCTTCGTGTGATGAAATCCTACTTCATACCACAACCAGGAGACTGAGGTCAGGGGCTGGGATTTTCTCTCCCACCAAAGAGTGTGCAAGGGGATGCTGAATTGGGTGTTTACAGAATCTCTTTCCAGAGCAAAGCACAAATCAGCTTTGTGCAGGAGACCCGTCCATGAGCTCGGTGCCAGTGTGTCCGTTTGAAGGCATCGCCCATGTCAATGGAGTAATGAGAGTCAAATCCCATGTAATTTACACATTAAAAGGAGAGAGCAATGCATGAAAAAAATCAGTTTGGCTAATGAAAAAATCAGTTTGTCTAATGAAATTAAAGTCCCTAATCAAATATTGGCAGGAAAGATATTTAGAAACTCTCCTAATGTCATCCAGCTAATTCCCCCCTATTCTAACTAGAAGGGAAAGCAGTTGACTCTTATTCCCTGCTGAACCTCCTGCCCTCAAATCACCAGAAAGACCCTGTTCTGAAGAGTATAATTAAGGCAGATTAGGGCAGATTTAGCTGTCAGCTATACCAGTACAGCACAGGTAATTCCTTTTGCTTCAGAGGTTGCATGACAGCTCCAGGTAGGTAATGCACCTACTGCAGAGGATTTCCTTGCACACACTGCTCTTTGAGAAGTGTTTTTTCCTGACTTGATAAGTCTACACATAGCAAAACAGATATTGACAGACTGCCCAAGTACAGAGGAACCTGTGCTCCTGGGTTGCTGCCTCTACTAGGTTAACTTGCACTTTTAGCTTCCAACTTTTGAGGTCCAGAAGATTCGTAAGAAATGAGGCAATTAAAGTATAAATTCATAGGGAGGAAAAAAATCAACAAAATTACCAAAAACCCATCACCAACGAAAAAAGCTCTGGAAGTAGTATGTCCTATAAAGCATTAATTTTCCCATCAGCACCAGCCTCTTCTAGAGGAACCCCCTACTCCTTCTTTATGCCTTGTCCATCTGCCTCTCATGGTTTTGTTATTTTCCCTTCCCACTTTCTGCCATTCTTCTTGTCAATATCACCTTAGTGTTTCTTCATCCCCATCCATCAGCCTCTCTTTTGTGCTGTCCCTGACTCTGCCACTGTCCCACACCATGCACCTCTCACATCATCCACCCTTCAAGGAGATTTGCATGAATATTACAACAAGAAGGAGAGAAAGAGGTCAAACAAAAGAATAAATAAGAATTATCATTGACTCTTATAGCTGGCACAATCTTGCTGGGCTTTATTTAGAGACTGCAGTTTTGATGATGGCCTTTTATTGTTTTTTTTTTTTTTGTGGTAACACTTTATTTTAAGTATCTTATTATGAATTCATTTAGTATTGATTGCAGTGTCTCTGATCATAAAGAATTCATTTGGCATGCCATGAATGTCATATGCATTCATATTAAAAACTTGTTCTAATTCAAGATTAATATGAGAATTTTTTATTTTTTTTTTTCTTTTGTTATTTCACTGTCTTAGTAGTTTGGAAGCCCAGTCTTGGTACTTATATCACAGTTTCTCCATTTTTACACTTTCTTTTGAAGAGGAAGTAGTTTTTATTTTTTTAAGCTTAGGGGATTATGCTTTAAAAAGAACCTTCCCAGAATGCCTAATATTCCCAGATATCATGCATTTATTGCACTAACTAGACTAAGCAAGTTCTCATACCTATTTGATGATGCTGCAACAAGCCAAGAAATCTAAAGCTTGCATTTCTCCCTGGTCCAACAGAAAGACTTGTGCCTTGAAGTGAGAGCTGGAAAACACAGAAGGGGATTACCTGAGACTTCAAACCCTCTCTAGATATGTCAAAATACGCTCAGAGCAAATTGAGCCTTGACTAAAAGCAGGTATGTGCTTTGGAAGTTGTGTCTCATTGCATCTGTTACAGGCAATGTGTCAGCCACGTCCCCATCCGGCTGCTCCTGACTGTGATGCAACATGACACAGTTTGATAACAAAAGGATGTAATACACCATAATGACTCCAGGCAGGCAATTGTAATGTGATGGGATGTGCTGCCATGTAGTAGCAGGTGACATAGCTCTTCAATCAGTCATGGGCTAATCGGCAAAGCCTCCAGTTTGGGTTCGTTTTGGAAAAAATCCTAAAGTCTTGATGATTATTTTCATCCAAACATTTCAATATTGCTTCCTGCTGCGCTCACCCTGGCTTCTCTTTGCTGTGGCTGATTTTCCAGGTAGCAGCTGAAGCTATACCAAAAAATAACCAGCCCAAAGCCCAATAAATGCCCTGTATCCAGGCTAGGCACTAGCAGATCCACTTTGCTAGGGACTATGCATGCATTCACCCTTAAAAATTAGCAAAGAGAATGCTGCAAAGGTGAGAGGCAATTCCTTATTTGTGCTATGGAAAGCAATAATGGAGATTTACAGTTCTTCAATAGAGCAAAGGATTTCCCAGAATGCTGGCTAACTGAACCACTCTGTAGTGTATTGATGTGCCAGCTCACTGAAAACACCAGTTTATTAATAAATAGCTTGACTGAAGAGTCTGATGTAGAGGGAGCCTGCGGAAAGACACTGTCTCTACAAAAAACCAGGGAGGTGCAGGGGGGAAGAAAAAGAAAAAGCACACTTACAGTATGGGACTGAAGAAATGTGATCAGGAGATTAACTTTAGGAATGGGCAGAGAAACTGAAGCGCCCGGGGGAAAGGCGGAAGAGCACGGGGAGATCTATGGGAGGTCTGCGCCTGCAGAACGTTTCCCCTCCTGTTTCTGATTTGTGTAGCTAGAACCGTCCTACCATTTAATTAATTTCTTTTGTAAAGAATGTCACACATGTAGAAATCTGCTCCTAAAAAACCCCAAAACATGTAAAATGCCAGACCCAGATTGTGTTGCAAGCAGCGTTGACAGAAAGTGAGCTCAGGGCCACTGGTTAGGGTGAGCTTCACTCGTACCTTTGTGAGCTTTGCTGCTCTCTTGTCCCCAGAGTATCCTGTGGACATCACATCTCACACCCAGACACTGGAGAGGCTTCTCCTGCACAGAAACCAGTAGATTTGGGGGTAAAGCCACTCTCCCTTGCAGCCTGCTACCATTTTGCAATGGACTTTCTGTCTCAGCTGCTGGCACTTAGCTCCCATTGCTCAGTGGGACTCTGAGCTAACTGAGAGGAATATCAGGGGAAAACCTCCCTCACATCTTCCCTTTCAACTTCAGGCAGTGTGGGGAGGGGTATCAATGTGCAGCAGATGTGCTGAGACCACAGTGATCTCTTCCTCATGATTACAGTTGGTTATACCTGGGGATGCTCAATTTAATTCAGGCACAAATGTACAGAGGAGAGCGGTGCTAAAGTAGAATAAGTGGTACTAAAGGCTTTGTTCTGTGCACGGTAATGCAGTGCTTTATTTCACTAGACCTGGCTCACACATAAAGAAAAGAGGCACAGTTTGATACATGCCTTCTCCGATGAGCGCTGCTAAGTGTGTTTGTTCTCAGTGTTGTTGTCATAAATATCATGAAATTTCTTATTTGAAGTTGGGAACTAATGATTCTTTCTCCTTAATGTGCCACAGTGACTCTGCACCCTATTGTTTTCCACCATTTGAGAATGCCCAAGGATGTCATTATAACTTCATGTATCAATATTAAACCTTCACAAACAGCAGACTAAATGAGCAGTTATCTTTGTTTCTGAAAACAGTGTACTTTTGAATTTTTTTTAAAACTTCATTTATCAGTAACTAGGTGTAGTCAATTGCTCTCCAGTATTGATCACAATATCTATAGCAGTCACAGAGTACCTTTGCTCAAGGTCACTGAAAGGTCGAGTTATGATCAATATGAATTGACTGTCTGCAAATAAATTTAAGTAGCTGACATAACTGAAAGGAGTAACTATTTAAAGTTAAGGTGGACCATGAGTCCCTGGTTTAGAAAGGCTCAGAGAACATATGAACATGGCAGTACCACAAGTCATCTGAACATGCACCACCAGTTCAACTGATTTTCCTGCAATTAGAGGTGCATAACTGTGGATCTAATCCTCAACGTGCTTATTCTTAGGAATTAAAAAGAAAAACTATGGTCTTTGTTCTTAGTCTGCAATGAACTGACTCACTTGAAAATAAATAAGCTAATACTTAGGAATTAAAAAGAAAAAACAGTCTTCATTCTTAGTCTGCGATGATCAGACACAATGCCTTGAAAATAAATAAGCTAATACTAAAGCAATATATATGCAGGGTCTCTATTGCTGTGCTCCATTTCCCATATTCTGTCTATAGAGAGCCCAAAGAAGGGCAAACTCTTCCAACATCAATATCCACACCTTGTCCTTCATCACATATTTAGACATTCATGTCTGTGGACAACTACATCAAAATACTTTTATTGTTGTTGAAACCAACAATCTAAAACTTTTTTTGGTGGTTAATCAGTAGATTTCCATAGTCCTTATTGGTGTTTTGGAGAAGATCTACCTGAGGATTTTAGAACCTCCTAGACAAAAAACTACTAAATAAAACCAAAAAATACACTGAGTGGAATGAGTGTATTAAACCTCAATGGGCTCTCACAACATTACCCAAGGGAGAGATGTCCCAGGTGAGCCAGGTTCTGGGAGAAGACCTGTGATCAGGTCGCTGGCCACTGGATGTCACTGCTGCCTACCCAAAGGTAGCCCACAAAACACTTGTGTGACTGCAAAAATTGTGGCTGTAGGAAACAGTTTTGCTGGAACCATTCCACATAGTTAGGCAATTTCTAATTTCAGAAAAATAGGCTCATAAAGCTCAAGAAGGCAATACCCAGCTTCAAGAGTAATTAGTTTCATTTGTTTGCTTCAGCTCGAGCTGAATGAGAAACACTAATAAAGAGTGAGTTTGGGGGTCGCGAGCAGTTACAGAAAGTTGCAACCATTGTGTTTTTACAAAGGGTATCTTCAACAGAGACACTGCTTCCCAATCTCCTCCAAAAGAACAAAACCAGACATTCACCTTGGACGATTTTCCTATTCCTATCAGCAGGAAGAGCATATTTGTTTAGTTTGCCTGAAGGAGGTATCATCACTGCCCCTGACCACTGCAACCAACCACTCACAGTGAGTCTCACTTGAGTCAAAAATAATCTGCCCAACACCAAGGGAAGATCTGGCTTACATCTGAAAAAAAAAAAACTGAACTGAAATGATTTTCTATATTTAGACTGTAGAGTCTACATTATTATTGTTGTTATTAATTGAAGCCATTCATCTGGGTTCATCACATTAGTGGAGTGGCTCTACGGGTGGGATTTATGTGACCAAATGCAGATGTCTATCTTGCAGACATCTGAGCTGGGCTCTTCTCACAGTCAGGCTAGAAAAGGAGATGCCATTAATGTGGGATTAACCTCATCCTAAACTAGATATAAAACCAGGCCAGATGAAATGCATTTTGAAGGATCTATTTCTCCCTGTTGGTTTAAAGGAAGGCCACATGAGCTCTGATGAACTTCTGAAGCCAGGTGAACTCATTCTCACTCCCTCTGACTGAGCTAAAAGAAAGCTGCAAAGGAAAAGAAAAATTGGATGTTCCAGGTGTTCAGAGGAGAGTCAGAGCTCTGTGTTAATTCATGCCTCCAGAAGGATGCCCTGAGTATTCCCATGGGATGCTCTAGAAGAGGGAGCTCGGACCACAGGGAGCTGCCCTGATGAAGCAGCACAACCACATCTGCTTCAGGATATCAGTGGTGTGAGCCTTCCCAAGAGAGCTGAGCCCTCCTAGACTGCTCCTCCTAGAGGTCTAACTCTGCTCCTAGTCCCAGCTGCATGCTTCCAGCCCTCCTTGCTGGGTTGCTTTTCTCAAAGCTGTTCATGCTGAACCAGACCACCAAGGGGTTGGACACGGACCAGACCTCATGCAGGAGAGCATGGGAATGCACAGCCAAAGCAGGCAGGGCAGCAGGACCAACTTTTCCTGGCAGTTGTGAGCCACCAGACCAGATCAACCATCACACAAGACTGCAGGGATGCAGAGCAGGCAACATTCTGAGGGGAGAGACCACCCAAGCTAGACAGGATCTCTCTTAGGATTCCCAGTATGCCAGTACTTCATCAAACCCCACTCCAAGACTTCAGATGTATCATAAATTTGAGTCCCAGCTGCACTTCAAGCTTCACTGACACCTCAAGCTGCATTTTATGGTTGATGAAAGTGATGTTGTGCTAGAAGTCAAACAAGATAACCTAAATCCCTCCCTATCCTTGCAAAAATTTTTTCCTTCCACAGAGGGAAATTCTGTGTGCACATCCCTATATAATTTCCATGCAGTCTCTCCTTCCTTTATCACATCCCCATTTTTACCCTATATAAACAGGAGCTTTTCCAGCCTGTCTTGAGACACACATTAAATGATGTTCAGTGAGCATCCAGAGGCAATTTGCCTGTTTTGGGAACCAACCAGACCTTATCAGCCAGTCTTTGAAACATCAAATCCACGTGCTCCAGCTCAGACACCATAACCACAGGAATTACATGGACAGCATCCATACCTTTGGCCTCATCTCCTTACAGTGAACAACAAAAGCATCTGAAATAAACTCCACAAAGAAAGTATAGGTGAAAGACCTCTGTCAAGTCACTTTGTAAAGCACTGCCAACCAGGCCTTCTGGGACAAGCCATCTTCAACTGAGATATTAGAGGGCTTTCCTAATAAAAAGATACATCACCCATTAGCTCATATATATAACCCAAATGACATCCTCACAAGTGCAGCAGTCTTGGGGCTCAAACCATTCAAGAAGCAATTACAAAATCAATAACACATGCTGCGGTGATTACATTTGATTAGAGACAGCGTGGAAAAAAATAAGAGCGATATTCACCCACACCCCATCCTTAAAACAATCATTCTTTATTGTGATGGTTCTGGTATGTAAGAAAGTTTCCTCTTTATACAGAAGGAAATCAGGCTGCTGTATTACTAGCAATGCACACAAATCAAGATTTTTGAGTGCTAATTTAGGGAAAGAATGAAGCTGTAGCCGTATAAAATGAGGCCTTCCCCTTCATTGCTGGGCCAAAACCCCACATCCCTTGACATCTTGGATGCAAAACCATATGCTTTGGTTTGGGCCCATCCCTCAACACCAACTTATCTGTTTATATTACATACACCCACCAAAAACCATTAGATTTTAAATCATCTATTGATGATTGACTGCTTTTGCAAATATTCCTACTTCAAGTTGACAAACGGCTTAATATAATAAATGTAACTCAACAAACTATGGCTTACTCCGAGGGAAAATTATAATAAAGTTCCCAGTGCATTTGGGATTTGACAGGGCCCACACAGGCCA
>NC_044577.1:34109974-34157474 GCF_901933205.1 Camarhynchus parvulus
TGGACATTTTTTGGTTAAAGCTGATACCAATCAAGGGGCTTTGTGTGTAGGGTGAAGAAGAGGAGTTGCTTTATCTTGTCTGCGTTTCATTTCCTTGAAATATTCCCCATTCTTAAAATATTTCCTTGAAATATTCCCAGTTCTTTTGAACTAATCTCTTTCAAGGAAATATTTTGCCTTTTTACCAGTAACAAAAAAGGACAGAGCATAAATTAGGTAACGGTGTGTGCACAGGTATGATGATTTCTGGTATTTTCAACCTAAACATATTTTAAGAAACTGATAACTAATGTGGTAAAGGAACCAATTTAGTGGTCACCTTTCCTATTTTACCTAGGTTTTGAAGGCTCCCAGATGGACAAGCCAAGCATATACATGCAATGAAAAATCAATGCAGGATTTGACACATTATACATATTCCCATTATTTAATATTTGCCTATGCTGCATTGCCTGCCTTGCACCTTGCCTCTCCCCACCTGCACAGCTGTGCAACACATCTCAGACTCTTTAATTTCCTTTGCCACATCTCCTTTGAAACATCATCTGCTCCCTCACCTTGAACTGCCACGGCTCGGGCAGTGTTTCAGAAACCCATCTCTCCTCACATAATACTTTAACCACTTTATACAAGTTCCCTCCCTCCAAAAGCAGGCTACTGGAAGAGATAGCACCCATCAGGCTCACAGAGCCCCTAACCTCTGTCTGCACCCCTGGGCTTTGCCAATCAGCTTTTTAACCCAAACCGTTGTGCCTCCCTAGCTGAGGGATAAGTAGTTACATCTAAATTGCCCTTTCAAAACTGAGCCAGAGCAAAAAAAGAAAAAAAAACAACTCAGCAAGATTCATGCATTTTTCCAGGACAGACCCCTGAATGTTACAATAGCCCTTATCTCAGAATTATAGTCTGCTGGCTCTGCTCAGGATCAGCTGCATCTCGTCTCTAATCCAGCAGCGAGATGAGACCAAGAGGGGCAGGAGGGGAACCGGCGGCTTCGGTGACAGTCAGGCTCTCACAACTCCCAGCTCCACTTGATGAGTTGCAGGTATTACTCAACTGATTAGTATCTAAGAGAAATAAATATCTAGGTGAAGGGCAGCTGGCCTTAGCTCGCAGTTAGATAAGAAAGAAATGGCAAGAACGGGAAAACTGGCAGGAGCAATAATTTCATTTTTACTGAGTACTGCTCGTTCAAGGGTGCACAGGAAGGTACATGTTCTTGCATCCAAGCTGGTTTATGGACTAGAGCTGGCAAAATTAGCCAGATATAGTGCAGGTTTCAGTCCCCAGGGCAGATTGAACTTCTTATTCCCGCACTCAATGCATGTGTCAAAATTTCTCCTTTTTTCCATTGAAAGGTTACCACAATAACAATATTGTGGGATATAAATACAGGGAAGGTCCTGGCAGCCCTTTACCACCACCAGGACATCACAAACACCTTACTGATAATCTGCCCTGTGCTCTGCACAGCCAGCCCAGCCCAGCCCTGCGCTTGGGTCCCAGATCCAGCCCCATGGGCACCATCTGCTCTCCACAGCCCCTGGAGCAGCTGCACCCAGGCAGGTCAACAGCACACAGTCTGTTCCTGAGAGGTGAGGACACCTGCGTGGAAAACCTCCAGCTGTGGAGATCTGCCTCTGTAACAGGTTTTCCTGATTTTAAAAAATAGATCACCTTGTTCAGATTTATCTTTCCTGAAAACAGAAGGAAATAAAATTGCTTTTTCAAGCTGGAAGATCATACCTTAAAAACAAACAAAAAAAATCCATATCTGCACAGCAAGCGGCAGCAGAAGAAGGTTTAATCCCTTCTGCGGAGCTTTAACTTTTCCTAAGGAATTGCACAACCCTTCACACTACAGCAGTGAGCGCAGCAGAAGCCCTATACTAGTGCTACCTTCCTTCCAAACTGTGACCTGCCAGTAATTTTCCTTCCCTAAAATTTCCCTCCTGTCATGACAGATAAAGTGGCAGGGTCTACCATCCCTAATCGCTGGCCCCAGCTCCTGCTGAATTCCAATACCATGCACAGTTTAGTTATGGACTTTAGGCTGCAATTCATAGCCAAAGCATGGAGGAGATTTAATTCAATAGTGGCTGGGGTCACAGGAAGAGGGTGCCAAGAGTAGCAGACCCTGTAGTAAGATATCCTGAGAAAGACAGTCACTGGAGGCACAGAATGTGCTGGATGCTTTTGTGGGAGCTTACAGGAACCACAGGGGGACAATAATCAAAGCCCTCCAGGAAAGTTAATGCTTTAGAGAGGAAAACAGTGGCGGCTGGAGGGTGGGCTGGCAGCCTGCAGGGAGAAGTCTCCTGGTTTGAGATGGGTGTTCTTGGATTTCAACATCCCCACCTGAAAACAAAAAAAATGGCTGGAACTGGCTCATGCTGGAGAAAAGGAGGTAAACTGCATTAAATGACACTGAAACCCCTTGCCTCCATTTATTAGCCCTTACTAGAACTTCATAAAGAGAAGTAGCTTCATAAAAGGTTGCACGATATTTCTATGATATTTTTGTGCTGGGAGATGCTAAACAAACCAAGTCCAATCGATACAGGTGACTCTTTAGAAGAGTAGAAAACCGTGTTTGTGGAAAATCCAGGATGAAAACATAATCCAGTGAAGTGCCCCTCAGTGCCTTTTTCACAGCGATTTTCCTGACTTTGCAAGGATAGCAAGGAGGGCTGGGAGGGCCTGGTTTCTGGGCTGAAGGGTGTTTCTGCACAAAGGGAGATCGCTGAGGGTGGTTCAGGAATGAAACTACCATCGCTTGCAGGTACTTGCAGTGTGCGCTCATTGCTTTGCACAGAAAGATTTTCAATGGAGCTTTTTAAGCCTTTACTGTAATGTTGGAAGTCATTTATTTTATACCATGACACAGACCCTACATTAAAACTATCACTGCCAGGAGTCCCTGCGAATGTAACTATTTTTATGGACCAAATGTTGTGGGTCAATGTTTTAACACGGGCTTGTTGTACAGTATATTGCTCAGTAAAGTGTCCCTCCACTGCAGGCGTTTAATGGTCTGTCTGTTGCGGAGCCCATTACCACAATTCTGCACTCTTGCTTGGCTTTATTAAAGCCCAGAGAGTCAGAGATGCCCGTGGGTGGAACAGGGCACAGACACTTTTCTAAAGTGACCTGCAAATCCTCCAGTTGTTTAAGGTGAAGACCCCCAGCACCAAGCAGCTGCAATCACACAGGACCCCTTCTCAGGGAAAAACAGCAAAAAACCTTCCACGATTGAGATACATATATTTTTTTTTTAATTTTGTTTTATTTATTTTTTTTTAACATATCGCTGGGGCCACTGTCCTAGATTTCCCTGGCAAGCAGACAGAAAAAAGCTCTTCCCCCGTGCCGGGTGAAGCCTCCCAGCCCAGCCTTGGGATGATGCTACAGGAGGGGTCCTGCTCCCATCCCAGCACTTCCAGCCAGGCGTTCATTTTTGGCGAGCTGCCAGAGGAGGGTGCTCTGTTGTTAGAGGAAGACCCTCCAAATTGCAGAGGCTGACAGAGAACAGAGGAGCAGGAATCCTCTCTACCTTACATCTCCCTTCAGGAAAGAGACACTCTGCTGCCTGCCTCTTTTTTTCCTTTCCTCCCCCTCCTTTTTTTGTCTCATTCTGTCACTCTCTGGTTCTTTTACAATAGCAACAACAATGATCTTGTCTAAATGATTTCACAGGCTATTATTCAGGCACTCAACTTTTAACATTTCAATTTTGTCATTTTGTTGCTACACAAAAGGTGCACTTCTCCAGTATAATGTTCTGAGAATTATGTCAATGAGCAGTAATGGCTTTTAACATTAACTTGATCATTAACAACTACATTATCTGTGGCATAATCAGCACCTCAGTCTATTGTGTCATATTACTGTACAGATTTTGGAAATGAAGGCCCAGTCTAAGCAAAAGTTCCCTGCATTAAGCTGTGATTTTTCTTTTAACTGAAATGCTTTTAAAACACTTAATAATTTTTGTGAATACTTTAAAATTGGGTTTATGTCAGTTTGTTTTACATCTGGAAATAGGGGATATATTTTTTTTTATTATTTTAAGAACATCCAGGTTGGGATTTGAAGTAGGTCAACTAGGCAAGTTTATCTAAACCAGCACAAGCTGCAGACCAATTCCAGGAAGGGTATCTACTTTGAAAGTTGCTCATATCCAAAGCCTGCTCCATTTTTACATCAGTTTTACTCAATCTGTTCCATAAATTTACCAACAGAAGCTCTGCAGATGTTAATGCTCTTATATTGCTAGACAGAGGGTTGCCAATTTTAATTTGCCCCTGCCAAGCAGTCAAAGGTAACTTGAGAGTTTCTAGTTCATTTTCCATGTTTCCTAAATAAAATTGCCCTATGATTCACCTCCACACATCCTTCTTGTGTGTTAACAAATCCCACAGCCTTTTGTCCATAAATTCATGTTCTTGGGCACAACCTTTCCTGGGAGAGAAGGATCAGCATCCCTAACTCCTCTTACATACTGAGGACCAGTAGTTTAACTGTGGGGAAAGCCTTTGTCACTCCAGATGGAAATAAATCTACTGATTTTAATTGAGCTATGCTGATTTGCTCCAACCAAACACCTGCCCAACTCCCTGCACCTCTCCAGAATCTCCCATTAGGATCTCAGACACGATGGTTGTGACCTCTCATAAATCAGGATGTGGCCTGGCAAGCCCCCACACCTGACTCTGGTATTCCCCCTTTCTTCCCAGACAGGAAAACAGCAAAGCCATGGGTAGGGAAACAACCACCAAAGGGTCACAGGCAAGGCAGGGGCCAATCCAGGATCCAAGTGAGTTCTCCTGGCTCTCACATGAGTGCTTTATCCACCGGACCGTGTCTGTCCATGTGTTAAAGATGAAGTGACACGGATTCGTGGTCATTATGTGCTCTGCTGCTTACACACCTCATCAGCTTTTCTGGCCCTACTGGTCAGTGCTCCACCAGCCAGTGGTTACACCAGTGCTTTGGTGTCCTGGGGATGTTTCCATGCTATCCAGGTTTACCAAAGGCAAGTAGGAAAAGGGTCCTAAAACTTGAGCAAAGCTTCTAAAGCATCAATACAGCCCGTACAGAGTCACACACTAAGGGACACATTTTTTAGGATGAGCAGGTGTTCCCACGTGGAAAAGGGCCTCCTGAAGTGGGAACAATCATGGAGAAGGCTCCCAGAGTGAGCAGAGAGTGGTTGAGTGCCCACCATGCGGTAAAAAATCCCAAAGCAGCTCCACTCTGCTGTGATGGCAGAGGACCCTTTATCTGCCATTTTCCACTTGACATGTCCTGATACACCCTAAATGCACAAACAATGGGAACATCAGGTCACAGGCACTCCCAAAAATGGGGAAACCTGCAGCTTTGAAGAGGATGGGTGTTTTGTGGCTGCATTACTGTCTAATGCAGCCAGGAGCTGAATAGCAATGAAAATAATCATTTAGCTCGATGTGTAAATAATTTCATTCTAGCAACAATTACAATCGTAACAATAATGAAAACAATCACAGAGACTCAGAGAAGCATTCGAAAGATGCCACATTTAATTTACAGAGTTAGTTAAGCTAAGTCTTACACGAAAGAAATATTTTTAATATAGTAATTAGACATTTGTTGGAAAATTCTTGCCTGATTCTTCAACCAGTTTTACACTGTGGTTATTTTTAGATGTTACTGTGGTTCCTAGTGTTCATAACACCTCTGGCTATGGGCTCAAAGATGTGCTTGGGCTGCTTCAGGGCTACAGCACCAGCAGCAATGCCACTGTTCTCCAATGGGAGAGAGGGGTATGGACACACCGCTGTATCCCCAGGCAGCAGCAAGGAATTCAAGATCAATTTTCAGGCTGAAAAATTCTTCTTTAGAAACTGAAACCTCTGGGCATCTAGTGAGTGCGATCCAAGCAGAGCTCCTTGTGTTTTAGGACAATTTAAATGAAAAACTGAAACAAGATAAAATCTTTCTTGGAAATTTGTGAACAAGCATGAGTAGCATGAAGTCAGCTTTAAAGAATATGGAGGCACATGGGTGCCTGACAGCTTTTCACAGTTGTGCCACTGGGATGTGGTTACACATCTCCACTTGGGAGAAGGCTCAGGTAGATTAACATTTAAGGCCACGTGCCTGAGGTATTTCAACCTTAAAAGTGCATTCACTCCAGAAATAAAAACTTTGGTTTGCACGCTCACAATGTCATGTCTTTGTTGATAGGGGTTTTTTTCAGTAATTCCATTATCACAAATCACAAGACTGTCAAATACCCCAGGACTAGGAAATCACAGCCCAACAAGCAGCAGATGCCCTTTTGGAGCTTTTAAATAACATTCATTCATTTTTCAAATCCCACAACACGAACTACCTACAACTTATCCACAGCAAAAACCAACACAAAGCCTGTAAAATGCACCACCCTACCTTATTCACTGCTTCAACTAATATAAGTCCAGGGACTATCTCAAGAAATGAGAAGGAAAACCTAAGAGGTTTCACACAAGCTGTTTGTGTTTAAAGACAGAAGTATAAGCTCGAATGCAACATAATTATGATGTCACTGAACACAGCAAAAGCTGCAGGGACACACTGTGTTTTCATCACAGCACTACTACTGCAGGCACATTTGAAACACTACAGCATCTTCAGACTGTAATTATAACTGTTGTTTCTGTTTCAAAGATAATAGCACTTGTTCATAACATTTACACAGTACCAATGTGCTGCATGCAAAATACAGACCCAGTGTCACAGGCAAAATATTCCCACCAAGATACCTGCAGACCAGCAGGTTACGATTTAGCATCGTTGTGAGCAGGAAATAAAAATGCAGTACTGGAGATACAACGCCCAAATTCCTTCCACCTAATCAGATAAACCAAGTTAGACTTGCCTGGTTAACTGAAGGACAGATTCAGCTCTTGAGAAACAACCAATTCCAAGGCCATCGTGGCTAGCACGTCCTCATCAGCATTCCCCAATGGAGAGACATCATGAAAGATGAAAAAAATTCCAGCAGCAAAGACAACTGACAATGGTGGGGGGAAGTGGAGAGGGAAATGAAACCATTTACCAGTGCCATGCTCCCCAGCCTCCTCCCAGCCCATCTGAGGTGTTGGTGGTGTGGTGCCTCCTCACCCCACCACAGGGAGCTCACAGATGTGCCTCCCCCCAGGTGTTGCAGATGGGGTGTCCAGGAGGTCCTTCCAGTCAGGAATCACCTACAGCTGTTGTACAGGAAAGGAGAGCGTGGATCTCACACAGTTAATGGATAAGTTCGCTCATCTTCACCACCTTGCTGTTCAGCTTCACCCACAGAGGTGCAAAGAGAGGCAGATGTGGCATTTGGCAAGCTGTCAAGGCACATCTTTCTTTTTAAAAGTAAGGTGCATTTCCCTGGCTGCTCTCAGCCCAGCCCTTCTGTCTGTAACAGCTCTGCTGTCAGCACTCACGATGCCCTTTTCAAACATGGGCAAGGAAGAGCTGGGTGATACAGGGGGAAAACAGCCATTTTCTCCGAGAGCAACCCAAAATGGAGACCTGCACTTTCCACCTCACTCTTTTGCTGAGAGCTGCCCTCAATCCTTGCAGACAATTCCTCGTGGAGGTGTTCTTTATCCAGACACCAGGCAGGCCAAATTCACCTCCCTGGAGTCACCAGCCATGGGTGCAGCCATCCTGCCACACGCCGGGTCTCATGCTGCACCCGTAATATGACACAGGGTCCAGATGCCACCACCCTGACATCAATCATAGGCACAACACATAAACTTTCAGTTTTACCAGCGGTGTCATTTTTATTGTTTCATCCATCACACTGCACTCCTCACTCTGCAGGCAGTCTTTCCCTCTAAGTATTTCTTGGAGTTGTGGTGCCTGAGGACAGAATTGAAGCTTTGGAAGCATCATAAAGGTTATTCCCATTGACACCCACCACAATCTTATTGTCTCTCCAGCTAAATAGTAGGGGTCACTTGGAAAGTTAATGGTGATGCTGCTAACAAGAGTCTTGTGATGCCTGCACTTCCTGTCAGAAAAACACTCAAAGTGAATCTGAAATCAAAGTAGACAAAGCTAAAGTTCTGCTTATGAACGTCCCACCCAGTCATGGCAGTGTTGTCTCCTTTGATTTCAAATTCACTTTGAAACTCTCCAAACAGGAGGCACAGCTCTACCTTGGGAGCAGAAGATGCAAAATGGGAACTCCACCCTTTTACTTCTCACGTAGCTGGTGCTAACAGACCTAACAAAAGCCATAGTAAGCCCCTAATGCCAATTCCAAAAGGGAATTATCTATCCACATTACCCTTTGGTGCTTGTGCTTGATGGCATGGGCATACAGGGCTTTTAATTTTTCCAGAAACCACCGAGCGCAAATAGAGCAGCTCATTCCAGCTGAACTGGGACTTTCTGCGTGAGATTTTGGAAAGTAGTTTCCTTCTTGGAGCTGAGATGGGATTTTTCTGGCTTAAGCAAAGTGGGAAATTGTCCACAGTCCTTAACTTCCACTCCTAGGATATTTTCACTCAGTAATTTGCAAGCAAAACAGTCCAGAAAATGCTTGGTCAGAGCAACAAGTTTTTATAGCCACTTCATTTGAAAGAGCAGAATATTTTTGGTAATGTAGTTGGAATGACAGCTCCCTAATTTTCAATACAACATTTGCTGTTCTTGCACACATTTATACCTTTGGATCTAGAGACGAAATTGAGTAGCAACTGCACCATGAGTGGTTTGAATCCACAGTCAGGAGGCACGAACAGCCCTCCTCTCTCCAGAGTATACAATAAACTTGGGGTGGAACAATAGACTCACTGGAATGATAAGAGAGGACATTTTTCATGGGGACCAAAGCTCCCAGAGCAAGCCAATTCCTGACTTTACAGTGCTACTTCTTTCCTGATGACACTTAGCTGGGAGCTGGGAAGGGCAAAGCTGGCAGACTGGAAGATTGCCTAATGTGCTGTGACTGACATGTAATCGAATATTCAACCACTGGTCCTCATGTCGGTGGTAAAGTGAATATGACACCCTTCAGCTTAGTTGTGATCACGCCTCGTTCTTCTGCAAACAGTTTCATAAAGGTGCAGCCTGGCTCCTTGATGAGGCGGATGTGTGAGATGGGAGAGCAGTCACGGAGGTCACCTGCTGCTGGGAACGTGCCGGGGACCTGCCAGGGACTGACCTTTAAATGCCAACCGCATCCCCGCCGCGCGCCCGCGCCGAGGTGGGACCGCCACACGCTCTGTTCTCACAGCCACCATCGTGCTCGGTGACCTGGACAAGCCACCTGTTCAACATCAGAGGGGTCTTTATCTCTCAGAACCTTTTTGGATCTGTCAGTGCCAAGAAAAAAAAAAAAAAGACAGACACACACACATACATTTCTAAAAAAGAAAAAAAAGAACATTTGGATGTGAGAAACCCCAAGGGAAGGAACTCAGATGTTCGGGTCAGGCCTTAGAAAAGGTATCAATTCTTCTTTCCACTTAGCACAGCCTGCTGCCTGCCCAGGCTCTTTGTCTCTGCCCTCTTCCCAGTACAGAAAGCATTTCCCTTTTAAATGACATCTGAGCGCTGACATGCTGGAGGCACCCATCCTGCATCATCTCTGGCAGATGGTGCAGCTGGCCACGATTTTCGGGATTGCTTAAATAAAACCACAGTGCCATATCAAGAAATGTAGAGAAAACGCTCAACAGTGCTTAAGATGTTTAAACATCACAAACTGTCTAAGATTTCAGCTCGCTGCACTGCGCATTTTTGGTGATGTAACTGTTCTCATTGATGGCAACAGTGAAATCTCCATCATGACTCACTTCATTTTCTTTCTGGGAGGCAGAGGCAAATCCTATGATATTCCTGCTCTTACCCAATATTAGATTCTTTCACCTTGCTATGCGAGGAAGTTTGGACAGCTGTAACAACACAAGTCAAATGCTTGAGGTTTTTGGAGAAGGGAGCTCCCATGCTGACAGCATCAGGTCTGGGATGCCCTGATACCATCATACAAGAAGCTGACCCACTCCCACAGCCCAAAAAGCCAGAAGCACCTCTGCATGGCTTTCACAGACATCCAAGCAGTTTTAGTGTAAGCAGCAATGCTCAAGCCAACATAAATGCTGTTTTTCCTTTTCCCCTATGGTTTTGCTTGCCTTGAGCTAATTAGCCTGATGGCCATTTCCCTGCCCCCCAGAGACACCACGTTTAGTGGTATATGTATTTTGGGAAAAAAAGCCTTTTAAGTGAAAATTGTCATTGTTGTATCCAGGAGTCATGTAGTTCTTTTTAGCTCTACAATAAGTCTTCAGATTTTCTGCTCGTGATTAAAAAGGTGGGATACTGGAAAATAGTAATGTTAGGAAATTTTTAGTCATAACTAAATGAAATCTGTTGTGAAAGTGGAAAAGGGGATTTAATTCCAACTTAGCAGGGCTCTTTCAAAAGTTTAAGCCCTGGTAGATCCCAAAATACATGAGATAACCTTGCAGCATCTGTGAAGTTACCACAGGAAAGCCATTACCTGTAGGGGTCAAAGGAGACCTCTCCCATATGCACTGCAGTAAAGCTACTGAATCCAGTGATACCTGGGAGTCTGCCTAAAATTTACTGCCTTCCCCAACAAGAGAGGCACTTGGGATGCCTCTCTTGAGCCAAAATGAACGGTCCTTGGTTTTTTTATCCAAACCCCCCTCAGTGTTATCTTGCCTCAGGATACAGTGGCTGTCATGGCAAAGTGGAGCAGCTTGCAAAGATATTCAGAAAGTTCAACATGAAGCCAATCCCTGAGAAGCTGAGATGAATTCAGAAAGTTCAACATGAAGCCAATCCCTGAGAAGCCGAGATGAATTCCTGTGCAGTTGCAGGCAGGTACTTATTTACTGTGCATATCGACTGGCAAACCTTGAGACATTTCTGAATGCCATCACCCAGAGTCATCACCCCGGCATCCTCCTCACGTTGTCTTCCCTCACAAACTAGCTGGGAAAGCAGCAGGGAAAGGGCGGGGAGAGCACTCCAGAGCTGCTCTCACATCTCTCCATGAGGGCAGAGCCGTGAGAGGGGCAGCTGGCTGCCCACCACGGGGAGCAGCACGCGGCTCCACCGCGCGCAGGCACCTCCGGCCGCAGATGTTGGCTTTTACTGCTCAGGTCTCCCCGATCACTGGGCCACCTGTACAGCCCACTTAACACACAGCAGTCATTCTCTTGCTGTTTGTGCTGGAATAATCTTGGCAGGAAGCGGCAGTTAAACCCAGGCATAATTTTTTACACCGTGTGTAACACAAAAATCACCTCTTTGGACAAGTAACACGCTCTCGTTGCCTTCTTGGTGGAATATGGTATTTCTTGTCCCGTCAGAAATTGGCCAGAATTGGTATTTAATATCTGAATGTCTCCATTCCAGGCCCAGATTGCAATTCCTGAAAAAAGGAAGGGAACTTTTACAATCTCTGGATTTTAGATGTGGGATACTGTTGGCCCTTTCTCAAACGCCAAGATGGTGAAAGGCAGCCCCATCACAGAGTTAGGTTTGAATGGAGGCCTCAGATTCAAACACAGATCCAGAATTTGAATGTGGCTTTTGGATTTAATCCCATTCCCAGCCATATCCATTTGATGTAGCAGAACAGGCTATCACACTGGCTGAAAAAGCACTTGGAGCATCTATTGCCTTTTTTTTTCAAGTGAATTTCAAATTCTCTTTGCTCAAACTTAAGAGAGAGGTGACATGACTGAATATTACAAGAACATCATGTGCTGCTGCTGCCACTGCTGTTGAGGATATACAGTAGGTTTTTTCCCTCTGTTTGCTTTAAAAATTAGGTTGCTAATGATAATGTTCCTCTCATAGATGATCTTGTACTTTTTAATGATACCCATAGTTTTCCTCCACATAAATGACTAAATCCTCACAGAAATCTCTGTCTTGATTAGCACTCCTGCTAGTAAAATTTCACATACTAAATCAGTACCAGCTGTAGCAAGAAAGAATGAAAAAGGCAAGTGTAAATGTTCCATATGCCCTACCAAATTGGCATCTGTGTCAGTAACCCTGTGTTTTTTCAAACAATTGTATACATACATTCTCAGAAGTGTTTTGCTCACAGGATTCTGCAAGCAAAATTTCCTCTGTTGGTACATCACTGAAATGTCACATCTAAAAAAACCCCAGCAAGGAGTTTTGCTGCTTCTCCTCCCTACACCCAACCCCAGCGCGCAATTCAACGAGTTACCCCGAGTTTGCCACACCTTTGTTGTGACGCCTGCTCCCCGTAATCTGACTCTGGGACACTCCTGCAGAGTTGCTCCACATTTAGCACTCAGTTATTAGCAGCACCACCGAAAGCCAAAGCTGCCGAGGCGCTGTCGTTATTTCCAAGCTGAATCCAGAAATAAGGACTCGGGTTCCAGCCCGGCTGCTGGGGAATGCGGCTCCCATGAGCCAGCAGCTCGTCTTTCGCGTGACTCATGAGTGATGATGATGCAGGAGGGAGCTCAGCCCAGAGCTCTGACCCAGAATGGGCAGTGACTCAGCTTCATCCTGCAAAATCATGGTTTGGGTGCAGGGTAGGTGATGGCTGCAGCCTCTTGGACGGGCCTGACAGTTGTAAACTGGCTGAGCAGCACCTGCTCCATCGCTCTGCTGTGCAGCAGGAAAAAGCCTGGGATACAATACAGTAAATATCAGCTCAATGCAACTGCAAAATAACCAACTACATCCTCAGGAAAAACACTTTCAAGTCAACTTATGGCTATCCCGCCACTGGAATTTAATCAGTATGGCAGAATGGATTTCCAAAGTTAAACAAACACTAACTAGGGCTCCAAATGGGTAGCAAATGCCTCAGCCTCCCATGGAAAGGTGATACGGAGCCAGACTGCCTGCTGGTGTAAGCCAACCTCACTTCACTGGCCTTGGGTGGAGCTGTGCTGATCAACACCAGCTGAGTGCCTGATCCCCTGCACACCCCAAAGCCAGCCATCGTCTTTCCCTGACTTGGGATGATACAAAGTAAACAGGAAAAATTAAGGAGTAGTTAAGGACATTAATAGGATGTTTCTGAGAATAGTAAAATATTTCTCACATTTCTAAAAGTCAGGAAGACCCTCTTTCCTCACACTCTTGGCCATGACAAAGTGGTGACACTTGTTCTGATTTTTTTCCAGTGCAATGTGGAGTGTATATTTGCACATCATGTCATGCCTGTCCATGGTAATCAGAAGCCATTATTTCCAAAAGCTCAAAATTCCCTCCTGGACTCTGGCATGCCAAGTTTTACTTCACAGTGATTTCTTTTCTTTCCTTTTTTTTTTTTTTTTTTCATGGCTGATTTATAATTGCAGCAAACAGAAGTTTATAATGGAAATGCTGACAAAACCATAACTACAGTGTCACGTTAACACTACCATTGCTGCCTCTTTGTCAGACTTTCCTTTAACCCCATGAGCCAAGGCTTGGATCAAGTAGCAACAAAAACCCAGAATACACAGGGCATAGGAGACAGAGTGGAGAAGTGGAGACAAAACTCCTGGAATAAAATCCTTACCTCAGTGAAATCAAAGGGATTTTATCCTTGGTGTCTAGTCTCACTTCTGCCAGACACTTGCTGTACAATTTGGACAAATTTATCCTCTGCAAAATGGACAGGAAAATATGTCCTGCACTTACCTTACAAGTGTTGTAGCATGATTAGCAAATCATGCTCTTAAAGGAAGCAGGGGAAGGCTGAGGATAAATATAAACACTACCTACATATTTACAAGAATAAATAGGCAAATATTATTCTAGGAATCCTCTATGCATGGAAGGTGGTGGGATTTTTAGTGCTCTGCCTGCATGTATTTACACAGAGACATCAATACAACATTTCCCTGCAACACCCTCATTATTTGGGTCTTCTCTCATGTTTGTGATTTTCAATTTTATTCCTGGCTTAGGTCTCATTCCTGACATTTTTTATGTAGGTTTTGTATGCAATAATATACATACATTAGATGGTGTTGAAACCATCAACCCGAATTACTATTTTTAGTATGGTGCAGAGGATGGGACAGAGACATAAGTGACAATTAAAGAGAATATATTCAGAGCTGTCATCAGCAAATATTTTTTTCTCTTGCCAGAAATCCTGGGTGTGTAGAAGGGCCTCCTATGCAAAGTTTTTAAGGCAAAACATTCTGGTCATTCAAAAAAAAAACCCCAAACGAACCCACAAGTAAATGACATCACCAGGAGGCCAGGCTGCTCTAAGGTTCCCAATCGCTGACTTTGTGAGAAAACTCTTATTTGCTCCCTCAAATTGCTGATCTGCCTCTCTGCTTCTGTACTACCCATGCACAGTGCCTGCAGATGTATATAATTTACAGAGCTTTCCTCATCAAGGGGATTAGGCAGCCCTCTTTCAATATGTATAAGAAGTACAAACACACACTTACCCACTATGTTTTACGCCTGCCTGCAACAAACAGCTGAACAGATTGTGATGAAATTCAGACATTGACAATCTGACAAAAAACTTCTTTTTTCCCTTAAAATCTGGCTTCCAGAAGTTTTGCAAATCTAAATATTTTATTTGAATACCGCAAGGGCCCCAATCTTATGGAAAGCCTACGAAGCAAACATGGAGATACGTGTAGTTAAGGAGGGGGAGAAAAAAATAGCACAGACACATACACAAAACACATCTATTTGGTGCAACTTGCCAATTTTCACAATGACTCGGGTGCGTTTTCTCTGCCTGGCTCCTGAGACTGTAACTAGACTCCTCTAATAAGCACTTTTTGCCCACCAGAGTGTCAACGGTGCTTTAACAGTAGTTTCAGTGTCAAATTGCCCTTTCCTCAGCAGGGATTGTTAAGCCTTTCTGTATTATACTTCCAAGACTCTCATGAGCTGGAGTTGGGAGATATAATATTTTCTTTGAAGTTTGCATTTCACAACACACTGGGATGCAAACAAGCTCCAGTTTCTCAGTAGTCAAACAATTCTGGCACACAGGGACTAGGACTAAATATTGTACCAAATTTTCTAATTATGTCTTTGTGATATTTACTACACGATGTTAGGTGAAAGCAGATCCTAATCAATATAAACCCCCTTGTCTAAACAGGACATCTGGGCTTTGAAATATTCTGTTTGTTGTCTAGAAATTACCCTGTAGCAAGCCACTGTAACAATATAATATCTTAGTCATGGAAAACTTTGGAGTATTTCTGATAAACTTATCATAAACAGATGAGTGCTTTCTTTCTCTCAGTATTAAGGTGATGTAAAAAGTGAAGATAAAAGTCAGCTGTATGCATAAAATCATAGAGGCTTTTGCCAACAAAATGCTGTGTTTACAAGTTTAAAAGATCCAAAGTCTGAAAAGGCAAAAAATTAGGATTCTTAAAGTAACACTAACTCAGCCACATGGCACATCCTGGCAAGCACATTTAGCAAAATAAACATTAGCATATTCATATACACATTTCTAGAGCAACGTATTTTTAATGTGGCCAAACTAATTCAACAATGGGAATCTCAACTTTTCTCATTTCAAGGCCAGATTCTCAGCTGGCAGAGACATATTATTTCAACAAACCGACATCACCGACAGCAGCGAAGCAGCAGAGCCGCCTCCTCCTGAGCAGGCAAGTGCCAGAGTCTGCTGCACTAAGGATGACAAGTCTCTCTTTCTGACTTCATTATCAATATTCATACAACGAGACACACAGATGTGACTAAGAATCAGCTCCTCAGATAGAATCCCGAGCCTTCCACCACAAAGGCATTCGCAAGAGTCACTTTTCCGCCTGTATTTTGTCACGTAAGGGAATCGGGAGGAATCCAGCCCCCACACGGCAGAAGGATTTCACAGCACAAGACAGGGGCAGTTTTAAGTCTTTGGCCCTGAATTTTGGTTGTCACTGATTTTTACTGATTCTCTCGGCTTTATCTGACAATTCCTTGATTTGTTCTTCCGACAGCAACAAGCTGCACTGGAGGGAAGCATCTCCCCGCTCATCACAGACGTGTCAGCGCAGGATCCATTCCCACACCCCAGCCTTCCCACAGAGAAAGTTCTGTGTGCCGAGGACGTTCTCTGTGGATAACGAGGCAGATCCGGGCTCCCAGAGCAGCTGCCTTTGCAAAGCTGGCTTATCCCATCACCCCTGAGTTGCCCTTGGTGGAGAGGATCTCTGGATGGCGCTGGGCCAGCTGCACCAGCCCTTCTGCCATGCCAACCTCCCAGCACATCCATCACACCAGGGCTCCACAGCCTGGGATAAGGGGATCTAAAAATGACACAAAGCCCCCTTTGCCCCACCTTAATATGACCTATGCTAAATCCAGCTTGGCTGGGGCTGAGGATCAAGGCCCTTAGACACTCTTAACTTAATGCTCCAGGTAGGAATGCAACTCCCCCCCATCAGCCCCTGTTTATTTTTATTTTTCAAGTGCTCAAGGTCCTGCCCAGGACTACAGCCCCGATGAGTGACACGCTCCATAAATATGGAAAAACCACAAAATTCTCAGTTTAAAGAAAGGTTACATGAAGAGAAGGCAGCAAAAGGCAATTGCATGTAAGTTGTTTGTATATACTATGTGTACATAGTTTGTTGTTTGATATTTTTTTTGCCAAGGATCTTGAACCTCACCCAGCTGGACTTGGAGGCATCCGGAGCAAGTTGGTTAATTGCTAACAGCCTTCATAGAAACACACAGGGAATTAATCCTCAGATCACCTCTTTTCCCCTTTGCAAGTCATGAAAAAAAAAAAAAAAAAAAAAAAAAAAAAAAAAAAAAAAAAAAAAAGGAAAGCTTAGCTATTTGTACTATTTCCAACAGTAAATGTTACCATTTCAGAGTTAGATATGAAAGGAAAAAAAATAAAACTGGAAAGCACTTCACACCTTTGAGCTCTGTAGCCTGTTAACAAACTGGAGAGATATTGGCAAAGAGGTTCAAAAGTTAGTAGGGGCGACAGACAGAAGAACAGACAGTGCAATTGCTTCATTTCCATAAGTGCTCATGCCAAAAAAATCAGATCTGATTAATAATTAAAAAACAAACAAACAAAAACCCCCATTATTTTGAGAATCAAGAATAAGCCTGACTGGAAAGTTCAGAAAGATCTGGACAAATAAAACCAAAAGGTTTTAGGGCAAATCCTGACTTTGAGGGTTTTTTTAAGCCCTTGCACATGAGTTGGATGGCTCTCATCCCACAGGGACAGCCACCCTCCCCTGGGACCCTCAGCCAGGAGCACCCAGGCCACAGGGTGGGAATGGCCACCTGAGAGCCCTGGGCCAATTCCCCAGAGACACCCCCAAGCTCTGGAGATCTGAAGATCCCCTGAATAATCCTATTCAGGGACAAGAATTATAACCATGAAGGGCAAAAATGGAGGGAAATGGGATCCTTCCTCTGGCCCCTGGCAGACATGGAGAGAACAATAGGGAAATCAGAGCTAGCACAAAAGTTTCCTCGAGTACATCTTCAGCCACTGTGGTTTCAGATGAGAAGTTCCAGAGGCAGGAACTAAAAGAATATTGTGATTTTCTTTGGGGGATTAATCACTTAGCTGCTTGTTACCTTTTGTTAGAGGCATGACACCCCATAACCTTGCTGCACAAGGCACCAGATGTCCATTTAAATGTCAGTTTTGAACGAAAAAATGTTTGTTTTCCCATTTGAGTCTACAAAGTTATTTTCTTTCTGCTAAAACCCCCATGAATTTTAAGGCAAGCAGACACCAAAACGTGTTACAAATGATCCAGAGGGGTGCTGAGTTCTCTGGGTGAAACTAAATAAATAAATAAAGGCAGTCCTTCCTCCTGCTTGCATTTGCTGGGGATGCGTATCCCCTTACAAATAAAAAAAAGTATTAAGAACATGTTATGAAAAATAACAAAGAATAGCAGAGAAATCTAAAAGTGAGTGGCACTTCAGATGGAGTTTAGCAAATTAAGTCATTGACCTGAAGAGGAGATTAATACCAAACAAGGTGCCCCTTCTTCTGAAGTAATGAATATTCTTCAAACAGCAAGGGAGCACTGACTGCTGTTTGATGCTGATGACATTGAAAATTTAGGAGAACAGAAATTCCATCATTTTTCATTTGTATGCAAATGCGCCTGTTCCAGAAATTAACCCCTGAACCCCATGTCAGTTTTCATCTGGAGGAATTCTCTTCGCTCGCATCACACAGCGCAGCCTTGCTGCTATCCTGGGGTCACTGGGGCTTCCCCACACACAACAACACAAAACCCTAAAACAAAACAACCAACCGAAAAAAGAAAAAAGCCCCCAAAAAAACAAAAAAGGGAAGAAAGTAGGGTGGGGGAAATTGGCCAAATCATGCCAGGCTTTGTTTCTCCCCATTAATGGGGTATAAAGGAGCAATAGAAGCCAAGCCTGTTGTAAAATGCACATCTCTAATGCCTGGCTCTGGGTCCTGGCATCATTGTCATGCAAAAGGCAGCTCTACCTCTTTAGGCAGAGCAGCACCCACTAATCACTTCCACTGGTGTTAAGGTGAACCTTGGGCCAATATACAACCCGTATTACTCTTCCTTTCAGCTCGGGCTTCCACTGTTAAAAAGTTCCTTTGTCACTTAGCACCTTAGACAAATGCGACTATCTGCATCTGAAGGGGAAAGAGATGATGGAGGTTTTTTAATTGATGTGGATTTAATTATGCTAATTTAGACAGCTGTAAAGCCTTTTCAGTAGAGCTGCATAATGGGACCAGCAAATACAGGTGTCCTTCACTGCAGGCGCTTAATGTTTAACCTCAGTCGTTTTGTAAGGAAGGGAAAATGCAAAGTAATGGTTAACCAGCAGAAAGCTCTATTTCTTGAGGACCTAAAGAGGACTCTTCACTTTGATTCTCCCTGCAATCCCATTGAGGGCTGCAGAAATCCACACACGCTGAGCAGAGCACAAATACTTTTCATTGCAGCGATGAAGATGAGGCTGAGGCAGAAACAAGAGGGTTCCGGTCTGCCACAGACTTCAGCATCCTGCACATCCTGTCCTTTGCTTAATTTAGGCCATCTCTGAATAAATGCTTAGTTTAAGACAGCCCTTTCTTGTCCTCTTTTTTAATCTTTTGTATCTGACCACCTACAGCACCAGCTATGATTAAAAGCAGTAAAGATATTTTCTTCGGGTGTTTTCTCGATGTGTTATCCGCACCCCTCTGAGGCTGCTATGCCTCCACCTTTCCCAATATTCCTTATCCCACACCCTACATCCTTTCTCTAGGCTAGGGCTAACACCTCCAGGGACCACTTGGAGATTAATTTCCCAGGTTTGGCTGGGAGTTTGGCCAGTTTGGCTCCCCAGGATGCACCATGGAACATCAGCGCTGCTCCCAGCGAGGAGCGTAAATCCTTGGCCAAAGGTGAGGAAGGGACCACTGAGCTTTTTTAATATAGAAAGAATCACAGTCCCAGATGTGCCTGGGGGTGTTGGAACCAGATGATCTCTAAGGTCCCTTCCAAGCCAAACCTTTCTATGATTTTATGATTCTGTGATTCTTTGACTGCCAGGGGCAGCCTCAGTGATCAGGTATCGTGTGTCCCCTTGGAGCTCTCCTGTTCAGTAACACTGTCTTATTTGTTTGAACATTACATTTTTTTAAATAGAAATTGTTATTTATTAAGCAGTTATTAGAGCAGGAAAGAAACCTTTGGAATACAAGTTCTGGTAGACTTCACTGAAACAATTTCAGGTGTTACTGGCTGATTTACATGTCACTCATTGCTGGTGCAGCAAGCACAGTCTGCTCAGGAAGGTGGACTTTGGGCTGTGCTTTCCCCTCAGAACATCTCTTTCTCAAAGGAGTGCTACCAGACTGATGAGTATGCTGGAAATATGTACTGCACCATCAGATGGAGTTGGTTTGGGTAAGGCAGGAGAGAGAAGATTAAATCCAGATATACAAAACTATCCACTGCTACATCTTTAGGCCTCCTGAGGCTAAAGAGATAGCAGAAGTGCTGCCCCACCACATGATGCAGAGCATAGCCCACTGGGAGCTGCTCTGCCTGTCTGTGTCTGCCTCCATCATGGTGGCACCTGGGCACTGCACTGTCTCTAATCATTCCTAAAGTGCAGTAGAAATGGGCTTTTATCCCATTTTACACTGCGCTTATACAGTTTGCCCAAGGTCGCTGAGAGCAGAGACAGAATTTCAGATTTTTACTTTTTTTCCCCATTGTTTGATGCCCCATTGCAACCCCCTCTTTCCCCACCTTTTCTCTCCCTGTCTGCATTTCACCTTCTTAGCTCCAGGCACCGGCTATGGCAATTGTCTCCATTTTGGCAAGAGCTCCTGTTCTGGGAAATGCTAACGATGGGCACCGAGGGGTTAGCAAAGTCCTGTACTTCAACCAAATTTCCCACCTTCCAAGTCTGCAAATTCTGCTGCCTGGATACAAATAATTCTCCCCAAAGTCCCCTCATCCCCTCAGGTCCTCCCCAGGAACACCAAGTGCAGAGTGCTCCATAGCTACTTTATTCACATGCATACATTATATAAGCATTAGCTTGATGAGCTAGAGGGTGACAGCATCAGCCATCCTTCCCTTCACCTCCTCCTGTGCTCCAAAGCTGGATTCAGCACCTGTGGGCTCTCATGGCAGCTGAAGGGCCAAACACCAGTTATCTGGGAGATATCCCTCCCAACAACCACACCTGGCTTCCTGGCCCGCTTCCCCCAAATTCTCCGTGGTTGAGCTTTCCTCTAGGCTGCTCTGAGCTCTGTGGCGCCATTTTCCTTGACTCACCCTTGGTTATGGTGGATGCTCTCTATTACATTTTCAAATAACCTGATATCCACACGAAAGGCTTTGGGGTAGGCTTTGTTTCAAGCGTTATCCATTCCCACGTTTGCCCGATTCAGAAATTTAAGAATTGGTCCTAGAGCCAACCAAACCCTGGTGCTTAGCCCAGCAGCAGATCAAATTTCTCCTGCATACCCAGGATGAAAATGCACAGGCTCTCTACCAGGGACAGCCAAGATACAACATACCAATGTGAGCACTCTGTTCTGTATTTTAACAGATTTTAGGAATTTGCGGGAATTCTCTTTAACACTTGGGAGGAAAAGATCTGAAGAAATGCTCTAACAAAAAAATATACAAATGGGTGCTTTGATAACTATAAAGTTGCTTTCTTGGATCGAGAGCCCACATTAGGAACCAAATAAAATATTTAAAAGCAAAAATCCTGCAAAGTTTCCTCCCACAAAAGGGAAAATATGGTCTATGCTATACCAGACCTTCCTTTTGCAAAATCTGTTTAGGAGTTGCCATGAAACAAGCAGGAGTCAACAAAGAGTTTGACAATTTCTGTTAAAGTTGCATTTATACATATTTCTAGGAATGTTTGGTTTGATTTTTCTTTAAAACCAAGAATCAAGTTGCATTTCAGACCACATATAAATATAATTTTGCCCTCACATAATGCTTTTGTATCTGGTGTAATTCCATTTACTGCAGTGGTGTTACCTTTCAGTTACCCTAATGGGAACAAGAGCAGAATTACACTGATAAATAAAGCTGCTCACAGAAAGAAACAACACAGGAATAAATACTTCCTCTGGTCTATTTAATATATTTGTTTGTCCAAATTGTAGCAAAGATATTTATTTCAACGAATATTGTTTGATCAGCAAGAGTAAACACTGATATGTCTTAAACTCCAACATGCAGTTTTTACAATTCATCAAACAACACCTAAGATTGTTTAGCTGGTCAACTAAAAGAAACAACAAAAGGTTCCAGGTCATATAATTATACCCTTCTGTTTCCCAACTTTCTTAGAAATCTCTGCCTAAAAATAATCCCAGCATCCGGATGCCTTGCAGAATTGGCTTATTTAAAAACACATAAAAACTCTTATTGCAGCCTTAGCCATTTTAAGGTCTGGGTGCTGACACGGAGTAACAGTGCTTAGCACTACTATATACCGCTTTCCATCCCCAAAGCACTTTACAAACATTAGCTAATTAATCCTCACAACACCCCTGTGAGGTAGGTAGGTAAGTATTGTCATCCAATTAGGTAAGTATTAAGCACTGTTATCCCACCAGATAAGTATTAAGGTCTCCCATTTTACTGGGGATCCTGAGGACAACAGGTTAAGTTGCTTACCAAAGGTCACAGGGGGAGCTGGTGGAACAAAACTTGGGATGCTTTGGTTTCTTGGGGGCTATTCAGGCATCCAGGCAGCATCCAGGGCTGCTTCCTCCACAAAGGCATCCCTCACCATCCACATGGAAATTAGGGCTTTCTATACCCCTCCAAGACACCAAGTGATGGGTACAGCACGGTGGAAAAGATGTGCCTCAGGAACACAGCCTCCCCATTTCTGGGGTGGGCAAGGATGACATTGCCCAGCACAGTTGTCAGGAAGTTTTTAAGAATAAAGGTCTTGGATCGGCGCATTGTCCTGTGCCCTGACACGCATCCAGAAGTATCACCAGGCCTTGCCAATCAAAAGCTCCTTCTTCCCCTCTCAATTTGCCTTTCTTTCCCACTATTCTATAAAGATGGACTCATATTAAAGCCTCACATCCGTGCCACAAAGATATAAACCTTTCCACTGTGGTTTGCATCTCCTGAACATAAAAAGTGTCCAGTTTGAAGCCCCAGCTCAGAGGCTTCCAGGTTTGTAAGGGAAGCTTGAATCCTCAAATACACTTGGTGGGACAAATCCCTTTTCAGAGGATCTAGAGAACAGGACCAGCCCAGCACACTTTGGGTTTAATCAAGTCTCAACAGATGTCAAGCTGGTGAAATAACATCATCTGTCCCCCAGAGACAATGCCAGCGTTCACATCTGCTTCCAATTTCACTTCGCTGCTGGAGAAAAAGTGAAAGCTCCTACTGTAACTCCACTTGGAGCTGCAGCTGAAAGTTAAAAGAGTCCTGAAAAAAAGTCTAAATTGGACTTGGTGATCTTGGAGGTCTTTTCCAACCTAAATGACTCCGTGATTCCCTCATTGACTTGGAGCCTGATGGGTTTTGTGAAGTCATTGAACTCCAGACCAGGGTGAGAAGGCCCCAAAACAGGAAAACCACCCTGAGTGAGCCTGCAGAAGGTGCAATCCTAGGCTGGGCACATTTCAGGGTCTGCCCAAGAACCCATCACTTGTGATGGACAGTCAGGACTGTTCTCTGCTTAGCAATTTGGCACTTGACTCATGGCAATGTTATCCAGCTTTTCTTCTGGATGCAAGGGACCAGCACAGAGATGCTTCAGCTCAAGCTGGAGCTGAGGCAAATCCCAAGTATTTAAAAAAAAAAAAAAAAGAAAAAAAAAGACCTTGACTAGATTTCAACTGTGCTGATTTATGTTTTCAAGTGGAAGGCGGTTTTAGCTGAAGTAAACTACACAGTTTTTAGAACATTCAAAATTCATGGCAGCTTGATCCCACAGGACGTCAAACAAGCACAAATGATTTGCCAGGAATCCCTACAAATTGAAATAACCAAACCACACACGGTTCCAGCAAAAGTCTTGAACCAACACTAAGGCAGGGAAAAAATAAGAATTAAAATGGAGAATTTTTATTTTACTTATCCACACAAAAACATCTCCAATGCAATGCACATCCAGATCAACTACACACAAAGAGGGAGCAGAAACACATAACGTCTTGAAACTCAAAACTCCTCCAACCCACAAACCAATAGGAAATAGACAAATGAAAATAAGAGTCATGAAAACATAAGGTCCATTTACATTCTCTTGCACTCTGTGGAGTGGTTTTATTTTAACACAGGGCTGAAATAGAAAAAGGAATTAATCTGAGAAAGCTAACACAAAATGCAGGTAACAGACATATCATGTGTGGTACGGTTATGAGAAAGAAAACAGACAACCAAAACTGTGACAAGAATGTGCTTAGTTATATTCTTTCAAGCTTGGTCTGCCAGCATTTTCTCCTTTTTTATTTTTTTTTTCCTGTGTACTGGTCACCAGTGTCTGCCAAAAGACTTTTCATGGATTACTGCAATTCCATTTCCCCCCAAACTGAGGAAATGATGTTTCTCCACAACCACAGGACCCAGCTGTATGTTTTACACCACGATTTGTAGCTGTAAACTAACACAGTGACACGCCACCCCCCTGCCTAAACAACCAAGACCAAGCCAGTTGCAAAAATTCAGTGTGGGTTATGCAAAATGAAAGGATTAAAAAATGAAAAGAGCATTCACTTCATGTTGCTCCTTTAAAACATTGTCACATAGCTCCTTTTTTTTTTCCCCTAACCTGACCTTTTTTTTCCCAACGGTTTATCTATAACTTAATATAACTAATTCTTTTGAAATAATGTTCACAGTTAGCATAATTGGTGTTATATAGTTCTAATGTACATTACAGAATATTCTGTCACTAGACACTAAATTGAAATTTTAAAGAAAATGATAGAAATAGCTGTAAGGGAAAAAGTACCCTTTTAAATCTAATTTGCTATGCACCGCAGTAGGGTAATGGATGCAATGAAAGTTCCTTTATTGAGTTCCCATGTCCAAAAGGTATTTAGGTAGCAAAGGATGTTAAGCAGACCCCCTGTGCTCCTCCTTTAAGTAAAGATAGCAGGAAATAAGGTATATAGGTTTGTGTCCTCCTGATTTTTATTTCCTCAGGAGTACAACTTATGCAAAGGGCACCTTAGGCTACTTGGAGGATCACAAAGGGTGCCCTCGACCCCCTCGCTGTCTGCATGAATAGAAGCATCTAAAGGATGGCTGAAGCCATACAGCGAGTTAAATCCTTCAGGTGGGTCTTTTCAAATTCCAATAGTGAGGAGTTACTGGAGAATTGGTAAGGATTTCACTAGGCCCCAGCAGGTTTGAGATCAAAAGCCCTGGTTAAATAAAAGCCTGTTGGGAAATCTTAAAACCTCTTTGTAATGTAACTTTAAAAAGTTAATACAAAGAGCCCTTAGACTGAAGCCTGTAACAGCATGAACAAAGAGTATATCAAAACTGATTCCATTAAGGGAAGGCAGACAAATAAATTCATTTAATTTAAAGAGAAATCAGATATATTACTCTGCTAAAAAGTAAAAAGCATATCAGGAAATAAAAGCCAAACAGATTTTGCAATACACATGCACATAGAGCTGTGAATAATAGCGATAGATATATATAAAATCTATTTATAAATATCTCTCAGAACAGAGAACAGAACATTATATACACACATATATGTTTAAGTATCAATTTATCCAATATGTGCATGTGTGTGTGTGTGTATAATTCTAATATATACATATTTTTATCATTTATGAGGCCTCACGCTGGGCTCTCAAATCTGCAGTTAGATGTATCTATATAAGTATCCAGAAAAACGCAGCCCAAAGAGCCCCTACATTCAAACTGACACAAGACATTTTTCAACCCAATTAATTAAAAAAGATGGGTGCTCATCAGTCAGCTGGCACAGGATTTTTCTCCATCATCTTGCCAAAGTGTCACAGTGTTAGTTGCGCAGCATGTTGGAAACAGAAAATCTGGGACTGGGATTTCGATATCATTTATTAGCTGACTTCTTGCCGAGCAACTTTTACACTTTTAACTCATTGGGGGTCCTGCACTGGAGGCAGGAGGGCAGGGGAGGGAAGATGGAGAATCACACGGAGCCATTTTTGCTGGGAAAGCCCTGTCAGATCATCCTCTGGGCGAGATGCTCGGAGATCTCGTGTTGGACACCCACACTGGGGATCAGGCAGCATTTGCTCCAAGCAAGCAGTGTCCTGAGCATCCTATGAGCAGGGGAAGGACTGTGTCCCTGGGGGACATGGCTGGGGGTCCCTCACTTCACCCAGGGTGGGGTCCCTTGGGTGCTGGATGCTCTGGACCCATGGGAGGAAGGGTCCTCTTGTCCCCCAGCTCACTGTGCCCACAATAAATATTCACTGAGAATTTTGCTCCCTCTGCCCTCCAGGAAAGGAAAGGAGGGGATGAATTTTGCTGGTCAGTGAGGCTTTTAATATTATTATCATAGGGGAGATGTGGCCAGGATGCACATTTCACTGTTTGAGAAATAATATTTCCCTCACAACTCCATAGGCTGTACACTGGAGGAGGGAGATGTATGTGTGATTCAGCTGAGGGTGAACGCCTGCAAAAAGTCATGTTCTATGGCTTTTTTTTTTTTATTCCTTTTATAAAAAACTTTCCTTTTATAATTTTTTTTCCTTTTATAAAAATATATAAAAATAATTTTAAAAACCCTTTATAACTAAATTCTGACATTTTAGTTCAGCAGCGCTCATTTAGGTTGCATATAGGGAGGGAGTGGGACCCACCCTCATCCCCTAAACCCATGAAACACTGCCCCTACAGCAGAAAAAAATCATTCTGTCCCTCTGCACTTTAATAACATTTTTTTTCTGGAGATAAGAAATCAGCAACATGTTTCACATATGGTGCCTTTCATCCCAGCAAGCAGCAATGGTTTCACAACCTACATAGTGGCAATTATTTTATATTTTATTTTATTTTATTTTATTTTATTTTATTTTGTTAAAACCCTTAAAATGCATGTCAAATCAAAGCCTCTTAACTATAGGTATGGTTATCATTTTAGCAATGGCATTCCTGGTGATTTTGGGTGAATTCCACCACATGAGTGCAGGGACCACTATTTATCAGTAGACCATTGCTCTGTGCACCAAATCACTGTGGTGGCTGACAAAGAACTGCTCTTTGCATTAGAAGACACAGAAAAATGGCAAAATGAAGGATTTCAGATGGAGATAATACCACAAGAAAAACCCAGGTGAAAGATATTGGTGTTTGGGAACCTCGGTCTCAGTGCTGCGAGTCACATTCTTGCCCTAGCAACAAGTATCTAATAATCACAGGAGATAAATGTCACTTTTGACCCTTTGTTGGAGAGAAAATCTCTCTGAAAACACCGTATCTAATAATATCAAAGGTTGTGGTGGCTTCTGCATGGCTGGCAATTTTTAGACCAGTAGAGGATGAGGTTTTCTGGTTCAAACAGGAATTAATTGAGGGAAGTCATATGGCTTGTGTTATACACGTGACACCAGATGATCCAAATAGTCCTTTCTTGGCCTTATAATCTACAAATAACCTTGTGGAGGTACTGCTCTCCTGTGGATTAGTGGCAAACCAATGCTCCTCTTGCTTGGATGAGTTTTCTGATCTAAATACCACCCAGACCTGCGTGGCCTACAGGATTTGACTGGATCACGGTCTCAGACGGAGCCATGGCCAATTAATGCCAGACATGAGATAAACCAGGGTAGGACATGCTCCACTTCAGGTGCTCTGTGATCCTGGAGTGGCATTAGCAGACACCTAACAAGCCAGCTCTGGAGCAAAACAATTTTGCTGTAAAGACACTTATAAATATTGTTTTAGCCTTGCTGTCTTTGCATTACCTTGCACCATAAGGCCCAGGCTGTCAGACACCGTGGGGCTCTTTGGCTCTGAATTGATCACCTTCATCTGCAAGAGCAGGGTATCACTGTGGCCAGTTTATAATCCATAAAAATAATAAAATTCTGTAATGATTTGTGTAACAGGACCTATATGGAAAATAGAGCATATGGGGTTTTGCCTATCTTGCTTGGATTAGGAGGCAGAGGAAATACCTGGCCGAGCAGTGCTCAGGAATTATCAGGTGGATGATGTTACAGGAACAAGCTGGGTCTTTATTTATTTGCTTTACATGGATGCCTCCCAATTCAGGTTGATGGAGTTACATAAAGCTAAGCTTCCTCCTGACCATGCCACAGCCCTGGCTGCTCCCACTGATCCATCAGGGCAGTTTTGCTGGGAAATCTGTGCCAGGGAAAGCCAGGCTGCATCCCTCAAGCTGCACCCGAGGTGAGCTCAAACTCAGTCACCACCTCAATCGGAAATATCTCTTAAATGCAGCTATCCTTATCCCTGTCCCTATCTCTCACCAGGCCTTGTTTTACCCACAATGATAATTTTTGATGTAGAAGGAAACATGCCATTTATTAAGCCAAGAACCACTTCCTCTAGCTTCTACAAAAATTTCTTCTGAGGTTTCCCTTTCAAGCACCAGTCTTATTTAGATCTGCAGGCTGAGACAGTAGCAAAAGGTGGGAAAACTTACAGTCATTACATTGATTAATCAGCTGCTAAAATTTGGCTTTCCAGCATGACACCTCCATTCTCTGAATGTGTGGCCCTACTGCAATGCAATCAATTTGTCTGTGAAGGCTCCAAAACCCCAGAGCCACACGATGCAAAAAAAGGCAATCTTCTGCCCTCTTTGACCACAATAAGCAACATTACTGAAATCACCACCCCTGCACAAGTGTAGTATGACCCCATATTTGTAGGCAGCAGAGTATGACTTCATTAAAAACCATGCTCTGTGTTAGGCAGTGGGAGCAAGGCAAGCCAGCAGCAGAGCAGCATATGTCTGAAACTGATAGTAAAATGGGTGATGCCTTAAACCCCACCTCTACACCGTTATTTACATACATATCTTTCATCTGACATAGGCTTCCCCTCCAGCACCTTGAATATATCAGTCCTAAGGAAGAGACTTTAAGTTCAAAGAGTGCCATCCCCAAACCAAAGTAGGGGGTTATCAAGTGAGGTGCGCCAGGCAGTAAGACAAAACATATGCATTTTTAATAGATAGCCTCTCCTCCCCCTGAGGAAGCCAAGAAAAGAGACTCTGTGAAGCTTCAGCTGAAAACAAGTTCAGTGGATTTATACTCAGACTGCTATTCACAGAAAAACAAAATTTACAACCCTCATGTATATATATTTTTGCTAGATGTTTTCCAAGCGTTCTTCAAAGCATGCCAGCCCCACCCTGGGTCCTGTTGACCAGGTGAATTCACCTCCACACAGCATTCAAAAAGAAGAGAGAGACAAAAGATCATGAAAATGAAATAAAAAATAAAGAGGCCATGAAAGAGAAACAAAAACCTCAACAGGTCTGTATGGAATTTCAGCAGCACTTTATTTATTAATGCATATGAAGCTACCACTGTATTCCAGCTCCCAAAGACAGATCTGTGAGGAATAGGCCACATGCTGATTGACAGCAGCCATAATTCCATACAATGAGACTGTATTAAATTGTTTGATGTGATATGATACTCATCACTTGTAACTGATCAAACACACTGCTGCATCAAACAGTATTACAATACAATCAGGCTGGATATGGTTCCTGCCAAGGCTGTTCATCACATTGCACACTTCTGCATTAAACATATCTATTAATAGCATTGACAAACTACTCCTATCCAAGTTGTTGTTTTTTTTTTTTCCCCAAGAATTGCAGGACAGGGAATGTGCAAAGAAATCCACAGATAATGCTTTACAGTTTGAGGGAGCGCTTCCGTCGGCTGAATGCTCCAACATGAAAGGCTTTCCCAGTTTGGGAATTTTGTAAGGTAATGCCAAAAGTTGCCAAATTCTGCCCCCAAAACAAAGACCTGACACTACTGCTTCCCTTTTTCTTCCTTTTTTTTTTCTTTTTTGTCTGATTTTTTTTTCTTTCTCTCCTATATGCAAACAAATTGAAAGATTGACTCATTTTTGACCAATGTTTTACTTTTGCTGTTCCAATCCCCAGGAGAGCTGCTATCTTGAAGGAGGGAGCTGTGTTTGCTAACACTGACCCTTCTAGAGGAGGGAGACATAAATAAAAGCAGCAAATTCCTTGTCACCACTGCTCCTGCTGCAGACAGTGAGGGTGGCACTCTGCAGCCCATGGGGGACAGGACTGGCTGTGACAGGACAACTGTGGGGGCTCTCTCAGATGCAGATTCTTAAATGAGCCTGGGTCTCTAGAGGGCAGAGGTCAGCTGTCCTCAAATCTGTGTGAACACTAGATTAAGTTTATTAATCTCCCTGCTTTCACTTAAAAACCAAATTGTAGTATGGTTAAATGTTAATGCCCAGGAGCTTGTCAGAAGATCAATGCCCTCAGTTACCTCTGCTAAGGGGGAGCACAAGGTGTTCAGACCCCAAAAGGATGCAAGAAGTTAATGTGATGACCAGGAAACACACTCTCCTTGTGAATTACCATGTGCTACATGCCTGGTGCAGTTTTGTTTGCAGTCCTGACACAGCACAAGCACCACAGACACAGAAGCAAGACCCAGGGACCAATGGCTTCCCACCTGGATGTCCTGGACATCCAGCCTCAACCACAGCTCTTTACAAAGGATTTATACCTGTGTTGGGGCATGATTCCAAATGCCCGTCTCCCTGCACCGACCCAGAGTGCCCAGGAACAGCACAGAACCAAGCATGCAGTGAACATGGCATTGAGCAACCTTTGGAGCAGCCTCTCTCAGGGCATCTCATGAAACTACTCCAGTCTGGAAAAATCAAGTGATAAACAAACATGAGGTGTCCCCAGAATTCCTCATGGACAGGTATGCACATCACAATTGGACAATCTTCCCCATTGATTGCTATCTCAGCTTGGGAGACCCAGGATCACATAGCCATGGAAAATAGGAAGTAATACACAGGAATGCATGCCTGGCTGTGCGGAGCTGGCACCAGGGTTTTTTTTTCAAGCTGGGATTGTATACATTTTACATTTATGAATATTTTTGCAAACTGCAGTGACAGAAGGTGCCTTTTGTCCTGTTTCTCACTCCTGTAATGTCAGTGTGAGCAGATTAAGCTCATGGCACGGTAGCAAATTATCCCGGCTGATGGAACCAGCTCCAAAAAGATTACTTAAGAGAGATGTGTAAGACATTTCCTTTTCCTAATTAAAAATATTAAAATCTTTCAAGATAATAAACCATCTCAGAAGGTTATGCTAAAAGCTGGGAAATATAAAGGAAAGGGCTGGAAAGCTTTTCCACTCTGATGGACAGTTTTTAGCACTAAGAGCCCAGTGCAGTGCGCAGAGCAAAGGAACGGTAACTTTCTATCTGGGTGTAGCTAAGTAATTCAAGATGCTGCAAGTTAAGTGTAACAGTAGAAAGGAAGAAGTTCAAAAACAAAGTCCCAGGCATTTCAGTGCAATGTACAGTATGCTAAATTGTGGTATTACAGAAATTGCTGAGAGTTTGGCCACCAAACCTTTCATACTGCACCAGCGTTCTGCCAGGGCTGCCTTCCAGCCAGCCCAGACATTTTTTTCCTTTCACCTGTGTTATTTTTTCCCCCCTCCTTTTTGTTAACACAAATCAAACACTGCACCAGAGAATTACAGCCCTCGTCCTGAATGTACCTCTCCCTTTATTAAATCAGCACGACTGAGAAGTCACCACGCACCAGGCAGAGACAACTGCAAATCTGTGCTTGCCTTCCCTGTACCACCTGAGTGCCGCTATTATTCCTCATCCTTGGGGAAAGGACCCCATATGTGAGTTTCAGAAACCACCTCAGTAACTCCAAGCATCATTATCAATAGTAGGATGAACTGCAGCTGGGATGCACTGGGAAGGCACGGTAATACTCGCCCTAATCTCTGCATTCATCTCACTGGCCCTCGCTAGGAAGTTTAAGTACATTTACTGGGGATTCTTCAGCCCTTGAAAGGTAGGAAGACATCTATGAGGCTTGACGTACCAGCTAATTAACTTGGGTTTGGAAAAAAAAATCTTCTTATCTACTTAACTTGGAGACACTCTCTTTGTTTTTAAGCCTGCAGACTACCTTCTCTTTAAAATGCACGTTACGTACCACTCCATAGTATGGAATGTATTATTTTTAACGAGGACCTATTTTAACTTGGACCTAAAACTACTAACATTTGACAGAGGGTTGTTTTGTTTTTTTTCTTGTAAGCTATTTGCAGAATCAGCTGAATGATAGTCTATAGCCTGTGTTTTGCAAGACAGGCTACAAAATCCTCACGCTTTCCTTCTGTCCTTAAAAACACGGGCACACAAACGTATGAAGCGCTTGGAAATGAAGCCCCAGATGCACCCACACCTCCCCTCTCCCCCCAGAATCTATAAAGGAGTTTAAATAAATCTCTCAGGTTTTGCTTCTCGGTCTCTAGAAGTGGGGAATATTGAGGCTGGGAGAAAGTGATTGAATTCGTGCCTGCAGTGGTTGGGGCACGTGAGTGTTTCCTGCAGCTCTTCTGACAGGAACACAGACCTGAGCAACTCCTGTAACATCCCTGCTCAGAACTAAACCACCCTAAAATTTCCTGTGGATGGCACAGAGAGATTTTAAATCCTCACTATATTCCTAACAGATAGAACAGTGGCATGATTGACCAAGCTTTTTTTTTTCTTCTTCTTTTTTAAAGTACACATATGATGATGCATCATAGTTATAAACAGATGGTATTTGGCCTCCTTCCTATTCTCAACATTTGGAATTCCTAAACTATGTGAATTAAACAATAATATTTTATAAACATACAAGGGATTTTGCTCACTGCTTTGTTAACATAGAAATTATACAATGCTGACATTTATTTAAATTTTAAAAAGTAAACAAGAGTGTGTATTGAATTAAAGCAAACTAAAATCAACAGAGAGAAATATGTTCTGTGCGCACATTACCTACAACGGCACGGGCCTTTTTCGGGGAGACATAATGGGATGAAGCACAAATTGTAGCTTAGACAGTCTGATCCTTTGTGCTCGAAAGGCTCATTTAACACCTCGCTGTAAACAACGGATATTTATACCATAATTGGCCAGTTGACCATCAGTTGTTCATTTACTCTGTAACCTGCTATTATGGAGTTAAAAGAAGTTCCTTTCTGTTGGCTTTTCTAGGAGTGAAAGTGTGTTTGCAATTTTAGTACCAACTGGATTCAGTCTAACACTTGTACTTAGTATGAGAAACATTTTCATAATACCAAAATTTGGGGGAATAAGAGTATTCCTGCCAGGAAGGGAAGAAGAAAGTATTGGTTCTTAAAAGAAGAATTCTGTTTGCTTGGTTTCCTCTTTCCTTTCCATTTTAACCCCTTTTTAGGCTCCTCTCGAGCTGTGCAAAATTGAGAAGCACTTAGGTTTTAATCACTATTCCCAGGTCTGCAAAGAGGTTCTGTGATGAATAAATAATGAATCCGAGATTTTAATCAGTGTTATGATTTTTGAAAAGGCTAATTATCATTGTTTACAGACATGCCTTTCCAACGTATTTCCTTGTTTTGCCTTCAAAGCTCCAAGGGTTAAGCCCCTCGCACGTATCCCTCCCATCCCGCCCCAGCGCCGCGCTCCTTGCCCGGGATTTCTTTCGGGGGCTTGGGGGTATCTTTTTGTTCGCTTGGTGTTTTTGGGGTTGTGTTTTTACTGCAGGAACCGCAGGAGAGCCGGGGACGGGCGGCCGGAGGCGCGCAGGGCTGGGGGAAGGCTGCGCATCACGGGCGGCCGCTCCGCACCCGCGGAAAAGCCGCAGCGGGCAGGGGAGGGGGAGCCTTTCTCTGTGCTGTCTCTGCAGGGAAATTCTACCGAAAAACCGGATTTTCAGAAGATTATTTTTATTATCGATAGTGTCGATGCTGAAAGTGGCGGGCTGCGTGTCCGTCCCCCGCTTCCCGGGAAGCCGCGCTCCGCTCCGCCCGCAGCGCCGGGATGCGCCGGGATGCGCGGAGAGCACCGCGGGGCTGCCCCGACAGCGATCGCCCCCGGCTCAAGCCCCTCGCCTTATTGTAATTCTCATGATTCTTATTATTCATTATTTTTACCATCAGACCCGCCACTGGCCTCGTTTAACCTGGCTTGCCCGCACCTCCATCCCCTCGGCCATTCACCGGCACGGGAAAACCTTTTCCGCGGGTGGGATATTCGGTGCCAGGGTCCCGATTGCCCCCGTTCCCCTCCCCTGTTTCCCGGCGATTGCCCCCGCCGCTCCCGCTCCGCGCTCGCTGCTGCCGCCGCTGCTTCCGCGGGGTGGGGGGAACAACTTCCAACCCCGAGAGCCCCCGGTCGTCAGCTTCCAGCAACAGCTGCGAACCTCCGCTCAGCACCCGAAGAAATATCAGAAGATTAGGCAGCGATGCTATTTATTGCCCTGTAATTAAAGTTCTATCAGTGTTTCTATTATAAAACCTTATTTAAAAGGGTTGGTAACTCAGAGGCAAAATTTTCCTGCAAATTTTTCCTTTCCTCGCTAAGTATTTCGGTTAAATAAGGTTAGCCTGTTAGAAGGTAAAATCCTGAAGGACTTTCATTAAGGTGCTCATTTATATCTGCAAATACACTGCCAAGTCCTCCAAATCAATGATATATAAGAGGAATTTATTATTTTTTTTTTCAAAAATCAAGGATTTGCAGAAAGGTTTTAATATAATTCTCTGGGAAATTATTCCCATGAAAACAATTTGTTTGAAAGAAAATGCCCTCTGGTCTTTTCCACACAAACTAGTCTTGGGCTAGTACATGAGAAGCCAACTTAAAAGTGCCTATAAGCAGAAAGGAGGTTGGTTAATTATTTTCAACTGTCCTTTCTGGAATAAAAAACAGAGTAAACAGCTTGAACAGGGAAAGGTGAATTTAATTTTCAAGGCCCTTTAACTTTTAATAATCTGAGGAACAAGATGGGAGGTACATTCTACCCTCCCAGTTATCCTGATATAAATTCATTCAAGATTTATATTGGTGTAATAGAGAAGCAGAATTTGCTCCGTGATTTCTAATGAACTGCTGGCTCGGTCTTTAAAAACGCAATTAGAAAAATCTAACCACCTAATTCAGAACAGCTTTGAGCTGAGGCAGAGGTCTCAGTGCTGCAAACAGGGATGGAAGCTGGTGGGTGCCACAGCTCCTTGCTGTGCCTGCAGCACCAGAGTGGGGCTAGGAATGCTGGAAACGCTTTGCTACAGAATTCCCTAATTGTTTTAGGATTTTCCTTTCTATTATAAGGGGGAAAGACAATTCTCATGTGGAATAAACCTGTGTTTCCTGTGATCTCAAATGCTAGGACAAAAGGATTGCAGGATTAGGCGCCTGGCCTGTTACTGATGCAGGAGGAGCTGTCTGGTCAGGGTGAGGCTGGCACAGAGTGGGGGAAACCCAGCTCTGACTCTGCACTGAAACCTGTCTCAAAGCCTTGGCGCCGCTGTGTCAATGCAGGTGAAACATCAATAAACATGAAATTAAGTCAAGGTTCAATTCTCTTGCTCTACTCACAGGATTAGGTGTCTGCATTCACCACTTACTCATATGTGTAGGAACAACGGGACTGAGATCCCAATTTGTCCCCTGACCTTCTGAAGTGAGGGACTGAAATGAAGCAGCACGGGGTGACACTCTCGTTTCCTCTGCTGAAACTGACAGGCAAAACTCCGCAGATTGTTTCAGTCTATAATGCTGAAGAGACACTCTCTGGGGGAAACATCACCTCTGACTACCTGGAAGCCCTGCAAGGATCACCTCTGGCTACCTGGCAGTCCTACCTCACTCTCCTGACTGAAGACCTCAAACAGGCCAGGGTGGCCCCTGACACATCCTGTGATGAGGAAAGGACACAGAATCAGAATGGTTTGGGTTGGAAGGGACCTTTAAGCTCATCTTTAAGCTCATCTTTAAGCTCATCTAGTTCCAATCCCCCAGCATGAGAAGGGACACCTTCCACCAGACCAAGCTGCTCCAAGCCCTGTCCAATTCAGCCTTGAACACTTCCAGGGATCCTTGCTCCACAGCAGCTGCGCATCTTCGTGAAGAATGTAAAGAAGTATCAGGAGATAACACAGCATTGCTATTTATTACCCTGCAATTAAACTCCTCACAGAGTTTCTATTATAAAACGTTACTTGCAAGGGTTCAGAAGAAGGGGAAAATTTTCCACCAAGATGAAGCCTTGCTCAGCAGACAGAGCTGGGCATGGTTGAAGAGCCACTGTCAGCAGGTTCAGCAGGGCAGAGCTGCACCTCACCAAGGAGCTGGGTGAGACCTCCTCTGGCTGTGGGGCTGATGAGAGTGTGCCCGGAGGACAGCAGGAGCCTTTGAGTGCAAACCACACAGCTTTGATGTTCTGAGTCTGCTCACCACAAGCCCGAGTGCAGCATTACAGCATCTCCTCTTTCCCTTTTATATTGGTTTGGAGAATGACTCACTGCGATACTTGAAGCAGTTTGCCACAACTGCACCATGCCTCAGTTTCCCCAGCAGTAAAGCCAAAACCACTCCAATTTGTTGGTGCAAGGTGTGATGACATTGGTGAACATCCATGATACACTCTGGTAGGAGTGCAAGGCAGTCCTGTTCCTTGGGTCTTCTGACCTATGCTCTTGGGAAGACCACGTCCACCCAACCACAAGCCATGCCTAAAGCCAAGCTGGGCTTCGGCTGAGCAGAAAGGAGGAGGAAGCCACATACAGAGAGATGATAACTGCAAAATTACAACTCTGCAGTGCTAGCAGAACAACCAAACACTTTCCATTGGGGCTGCCTGGGCTGTTTCTGATTGCTCTATGGGGTAGTTTTAACGAGAAGTAACACATGCTCTCTCTCACTGTGAAAAATGACATTTCAGCTGCTTGATGGTGTCAAAAGGCACAAAGACACTTGTAGGGAGGGGGATCACCTGTACCTTTCACCCCTTTCAGGGAGAGGAGCTGCCCTGCCTGATCCCAGGGAAGCTGAGACCAGATCTGTCTGCAAAGACAAGCCTTACCAGCCTTCACGTCATGACACCTTACCCAGAGTCCTCTTCCTGCTTCTTCCCAGAGCAGAGATGAAAATCTTGGAATTGCCATAAGGTTTTATTATCGCTTGCAAACCAAATTCTACTTCATCAGATAAAGACACAATTGCATTCATTGACTCTGACACAAGGATATGCATGGTGATAAACATACAGATAGATGTACACACTTATACATGAATGAGATATGCTAATTAAAAATTGCAGTGGGCACTTTATTAAAAATTTATTGTACAATCTACATCTTCAAAACATTTTACATCAACAAATATTGTGGCTTGACTGCTGGAATCATAAGTGATTTATCTTTAAAAGACTGTATTTGCAACTGGATGCAAAGATTCTTGATGAACTGCCATTACATTTAAACTACTGGTTTTTATTGGAAGTATTTTGATTGTTATCTGTTTGTTCTCCATCCTTGAGAGAAATAAAACAAGTGTCTCGGCTTTCATTTTATCGGATAGATGGCACCACGTAGCATATTTCCCATGCTAGTTTGAATTACAGCTGTTTATCTTTCAGCTTTCTTTAAGATTAATTAAATGCAAATGTAACTCCACGAATCATGGGATTACCTGCCAGACCCCTTATTAATACCTTCACTTAAAAACCCCTTTGCCAGAGAGTCATTAATTTGCAATAAAAAAAAAAAGAAGAGAAAAAGAGAAAGAAGTGCTCAAGCAGCCCTTTGCCTCCCAACAACCCAGAGATGGCTGCCCAATTAGTCCAGCAGCATTCGGATCCTCCTTTCAGGCCCTGTGGCCCTTTGAGGACACAATAAGGCTCCAATGATAACCTGGCAACCTAGGTAGAAACTCAGCCAAGTGTGAGCATTTGAAGCTGCAGCTTGGCTGCCATCGTGTCGGCGAAAAGAAAGAATTCAGGCACCATGTCATCCAGTACAAAGGATAAAAACAGATTCAACCGGAAATTCAATGTGGCACCACATATGGGATACATGAGTGCGGTTACACAACAGGCCACATATTTTTTTTGAACAGTCTCCTGCATGTGATGCCGAGGACATGTGTAACCATCATAACGTCTCTAAGAATCTGTATTTAATTTGAGCTGGGGTGGTGGCAGGGATTGGAGATCTGAAGCCGCCACAGGTTTGTGGCAGATGGCTCTGTGTCAGCTATGACAAGCAGCCAGGCTCGGCTTCCTCTGCAGATTTTCTTTTCTCTCTGATCAGGTAAATATGGGCACACTCTGGAAACTTCCACAATTCTGCCTGAGGCTGCAAGTTTGTGACTTAGCCCCATCTGTCACAAATCTTCCCTCGGTTCTGCTGCGAGCAGAGACCTGAATTTACTGCCGAGCGCTGCCCAAGAAAACCCGGCCGTCTCGCCCTGCGAGGAAGCACAAGAGAGAAGCACACGGAGCCCTGTTAGAGGCTGGGACACAAAATGCAGCAAGGATTTCAGGAGGGGTGGAAGACACTTGGTTAAGGAACATTTATGTGGTGTTATTTAAAAACGGGGTGAATTCAGGGTTTGGGTTTTTTTTAAAGACAGGTAAGCTGGTCAGGAGGCCCAGATTATTCGCTCCCACTGCTTTTCTGGTGGTCTCAGTGGACACATCAAGGACTGAACACCCTCAGGGATCAATGTGCCCCTCTCATCCTCAGACATGGCAGAACCACGAGCCAGCAGGAGCAGGGCCTGGCTCTGCTAGACCATCATCCCTCTGGGATTTACTTGACAATAATCTTTTTTCTTTTTTTTTTTTTTTTTGAGGAGTGATAACCATGCAAAGATCTGGACACTCATTTTTTAAAGGAATAAAATTCATTCCATCACTGTGTTTCCATCAACAGTTCCTAAATATGCGGGGATCAAAAGAAGCAAAGTTTTCACATAAAGCAGGGCATCTTCCCATAAAGAACAAACAGCATAATGTGAGCAGCAGAACAGTATTTTCATTAAATAATCAACTTGTTTCTAGTGTCCTAAGATCAGAACTAAAGCACTTAATATCTACTCCGCCATCATCAGACTTCAGAGCTAACCTTTAGAATTTAATAAGAAGTCTTCATCCATTCAGACTGGTTCTTTCAGGACAGCTCCAGTTCAAGCACTCAGTATTGACTTAGTGTAGATTTTTTGTACTTTTTTAAAAATTGCCTCAACAAAATTAAGTATTAGAGATTCATTTTCCAGACAAAACCTGAGATTTGGCAGGCAAGACTAGAATGATTTACAGAGACAATTTGTATTGGGTCAGATCTTTTCTTTGATCCAGCTCCTTCACTCTGCAAGTGAATAAGGTGGAAGAATCAAGGTGGAAAGCAGTTTGCAGCAATTATTTTTGGAGTTCAATTTTCAAACTCCAAGCACTTTTGGAGACCAGCATCAAAATCCACCATTGCTCTGCATGAATTGGGTGCACTGTGAGACCCAAGGCAGAGCTATTTAACACACCTCAGCAGAGTAACAGTATTTCTCTGACCAAACTGGTCTGCTCTGCAGTTTCTTATATACTGGCCTTTTAAAACTCACCTCATTCTTGCTGTCTTTAAACAAAAAACATCAAATTTTCAATGCAAATCTATGCAGTACCTTGCATAGGATGGCTCAGAACACACTGAGTGACTGCAACAGTGGGAAAACAGTTTCCTGCTTTTTTCCCCAAGGTAATTTGAATAAACTGTACTGGAAAGAAAAAAAAAGTTTTCATGCTTTTTGCAACTTTTCTTCCTATTTCCTTTGACCCATTTCTCCATCTACTGTTTTGAAGTGGCTGTGGCTCATCTGCCAGTTTTCATTTGCTCTCTAAAACTCCCCTGGAAGCTATCTAATACTGTCAGGATGAAAAGTTCCAAGTCCTGGTGTTTGTGCTGAAAGTTGCCCCCATAACTGCTTTATTCCTACTCTGCAAGTGCAGCCAACTGCTGTGAGCTACAGACCAACATTTGGGGACATGGTGATCATGGAAATGTTGGATTAATGGTTGGACACAATGATCTTAAAGGTCTTTCCCAACCTAAATATTTCCATGATTCTGTGATTTTTAAAGAGATGGGATCTCATGGATATTTTACCTCAAAGAGCCAAGAGCAAGACAAACTCAGAGAGATCAGGTGCAGGCCACCTACACGCATATATATCTGCACATATATCCATCTACAGCTAGATCCCAAAATTAGGCAACTCTAACTCCCTTCCTGCCATCTCACCAGGCAGACCTCCCTCTACCACAGTTACTTGAAGACCTAAGGGTCACCCAAAATGCTTAAATTGTGTCCCACAGCCCAGCACACCCTCCCACCTGAGCAAACTCCTAAGCTAGACAGGGACTTCACTGTACCAGCCACACACAGGGAATAGTCTAACCTGGATGTGATCCTGAGCAACTTAACCCAAGTTTGAAGCCAGATCCTACTTTGAAACTGGCCCTGCTTTGAGCAGAGGCTGGGCTGGTGACCTCCAGAGGCACCTTCCTTAACTAGTCTGTGATTCTGTGCTCCAAATATGTAATGGAAGTTTTATTTCACATTAAAAAAATCCTTATGCTTTACGTATTTTCCTTAGGATCACATGCCTAAGCACTGGAACAGAGATGGGAGAGCATGGACACAGAGATCTGCACTCCAGAGCTCCTGTAACCTTCCCCCACAGACTCTGAGAAGCAGATCTAACCCACCTCTGAAACCATTTTAAATCACGTTGACGGGAAACCGAGCAGCTCAAGAGGCAAATGCAAGTTTCTCATTTGTGTTTCTAACCTCCTTCTGACCTGCACCTAATGCTAGCCAGGTAAGAGCAGAAATTCAATACAATTCCTTCTTTTTTAACTCTGCAAACCTGCTCTGCTAGTGAACAGAAAGCCAGCAGGGTGGATGGAAATACTTGCACTATTTGCATACCCTATAAAGCTCTGAATTAACTTTATCAGCCCGGGACAAAAGATCTGGAGAACACTGTAAGCAAACATCTGCTCAATATACATTCACCATTAAAAAGTAAACAGTAGGATTGGCTCCATAAGGAACAGGTTGGGAATTATCAGAGTACTACACATCACATAAACTGATGGCATGGCCCGGAATTCTCTAAAGCAACGATCACACCAGGCACAAAAACAGCTCTCAAGCATCAGAACGGCCTGAATGATGAGAGATTAGAATATAAACACGGAATAACATTCACAAGGAGAGACAGAAAGGACTGGGATACTGTAAATGTTTGACAAATGTTTATAAAATAATGGATGGTACAATAAAGATGGATGGGAAGCTTCTGCTTCCAAGCGACCAACTCCAGAACAAGACACTCAACACAACTGAAGGTGGGGAAAACCTGAGCTAATTAAGGAAATTATTTAAACACCATCATAAACAAATCATAGAATGGTTTGGGTTGGAAAGGCCCTTAAAGATCATCTCGTTCCAAGCCCTTGCCATGGGCAAGTACACCTTCCACTAGACCAGATTGCTTATGGAAAAATTAATTTCCAGTGGAGTTTTGCTGGGGATTGGGTAAAGATAAAGGCAGAGGAACCATCCCTGGCTCTCACATGGCCTGTACAGGAACTGTGAACAACAGGGCTGAGTGGCTGATGGGACATCTGGCATCAGGTTCCCCTGCATCCTCACGTGCCCAAGGCCCTGCATATTGCACTGAGAATGCCTCCTGCTGCTTCCCTAGCTTTGCCTAAACATGAAAGCTGGACCAGGAGCAGCTTCCCCCTTCTACACATTTCCCTGAAATACCCAAGATGCTGCTTTCTCTGAAATCAGAGAAAAAAGAAAAGGAAAGGAAAAGAAAAAAAAAAAAGTTTTGTTAGAACTGCCCTATAGAGCCAAATCCTGAGACTGGAAACAATTCAGATGTCTATGGTCTAACTGGGATCTTAATTTGATTTTACAGCAGTTTAATCCCTTTGAATTCAGCAGACTTCCTTCTACAGTGGTGTCAGAAAGAAAAAAATCACGCCATGTGTCTTTTCATAGGCAGGTGAGCTTCTGTAGTGTGATGGAAATGAGAAGATGAATGTCAGAAAGTGGGCCAAATTCTTTTCTCCATTAAACAAGCATGAGTGAGAGTAGGATTTTTCTGTAGGAACTGAAGCTGACAGCATGTCAACCAGCACTCATTCAGCTGGGAGGGCTGGGAGAGATTATTTAAAGTTGTCAGCTCCTTCCATGCCTGGCTTTTGGCAACTCTTCTTGTCCCTTTCCACTGTATACTCTTTATACATGCTGTTTTAAATTAAGAAACTCAAGTGAGGAAACGAAAAGGTAAACTTTAAGAAAATAATGCAGAAACAAATGTTTTGACCTATTTTATTTTAACTTTAAATCTACTAGATAGGGCACTAACAGGTCCTGTGGTGTGCCCTGACCAATGCCCTGTTGCTGTTACTTGCTTCATTCCTCTGCTTACCTTGGCAACCAAAACCACCCAGAACTACAGTTTGATTCCATGAAACTGGAACAGAACAAATAATTGATAACAAATGAGATTTGCTTCCCTCTCATCTCAGTCTTCTGCTAATAACTGGCAGAAGGCAAGGCTGAAATGCAGATGAGCCAGCCCTGAGTGCTGTGTGAATACTCAGGGTGAGCAATACATCATCTGGAAAGGTTTTCATAGGTGCTTACATCATGGACATTTTTAAAAGTCTGCCAGCAGGAATCTGCTCTGTGGAGTTAAACTACTACAGTTTGATGCCTCGGTCTGTGCATTTTCACAGGGATGTTCCCTATGTCCAGCCCCTAAGCCCATTGCCCTGCTGCCATTTTTCTCCTTTCTGCCACTAATTTTGTTAGCACAAGCTTTGAGGACATCTGAAGGAATAAACTGCCTGTTTAATTAGCCACTGTCTAATTATTATAGATATCCTGAGTAATAAAATCCCAACAATATGTAAAAGGATAAGCCAAGGTGATTATTTCCCAGCTTGCGGAGCAGAATCCCCAACCAGCAGAGAAAAGCACTATTTGCTTTTTAAGCATTTCTACTTCCAAAATGTCACAGATACTTGATAAACTCGATGCAGAGAGTATGGCAGGATGGTTTCTGAAAGACAAGGAGCTGGTTAACACTGACTCTTGTGCTGGGATCCCTTCTCCAGCCCATTAAAGCAGAGATAATAGTATAGTGATCTGAAAAAAGTGAAAATACCATGCAAGTGCTGTGTAGCCTTCAGGATTTCACTCTGTTCAGCTCCTTACCAAGCAGCATCACTCCAGCTGTAATGACCTTAACAGCACAGCTCTGAGCTAACATTTCCCAGGAGGCTTTGTGGATGGTCCACAGTGAAGGAAGACTAGGTGTACGTGGGCGAAGGCACAAAAGGACAACTCTAACAGCATTCTCTGAGCTGATCCAAAGCTTATTAAAGACAACAGGGATATTTCCTCGGGTGCTCACAGGTGCTGGATTAGGCTCTGCTTTCCTCATTTTAAAACAATCCCTCACTCAGCTCCATTGCTACCTGTTGCAGAGGTGCAGCTCTGACACTCAGAAGATCTGCAAACCCCATGCATGAGGGGCAGGATAAACACCTTCAGCTTCTGCCTACTAATCATCTCAATGAATTCTTAAAAAAAGATAAAAAATCCTTTGAGCAAATCAGCGTTTTGCCTACAGGGCTTGTGCACACATTTTCAACCTGTACTATTGTATATCAGTATTTTTTGCATGCCTTGGCTCTGTGTTCAGGAGCTGGGGATCCATGTGGGAGAAGATCCATGTGAATGCAACCATTAGCTGAGCTTGAAGCATTGGGAAATGCCAAGGTAAACATTTAAGGGCTGCTTTCCCTTTGAAGCCCCCATGCCTAACTCTACGATACTATTGACTCAAGAAGTAATGCTGAACACTGGAAGTGTTCAGTCAGCATTTTAAACTATTATGAGCTACCTTCTGAACCATTGCCAAGTTAATAGACAATGAAAGATAATGAGCTTGAAATTGGGTGTTAAATTGCATTTTTGGTTCTCTCCTTTTTTTTTTTTTTTCCTTGAGGTTTAACTGTTTCCTGCAGAAACAACATCATCTTTGATGTATCATTATGTAAATGCCTATTTTTAGGTCACAAAAAAAGTCAAGGCGTGGGCTAAGCCCTCGCTGCTCTTGTTATGTGTGTGCAGGAAGGGGGAAGAGAGGCAGACGAGACACAGCAAGACCCAGCACTTTCTGGTCCCCAGAGGGAGGGAGGGAGGTGGAGGCATGAGGTTGGGTCTGTTGGCAGCAGGAGACTCCAAATTAAGGAGGAGATTACTCGACCTGCTCATTAACAGTGAGGCTGGACGGAGGAGGGAACGCTCCAAGAACCGCGTTTGTGTCGCACGGGTTAACACGAGGAGTATTTCCATGCGCCCCCAAGCCTTTAAGGACTTTCAGCTGAATTCAGGGGTTTTCACGAGCTGAAATACCTCTGTTGTGCAGGGCTGATGTGTATCCAACCTCCAACCTGCCCACGGCAGAGCCAGGACAGTAAAAGTCAAAAACCGCTATAAATGGGCAAAGCAGCGTGCAAAAAGCTGCAGTTCTTCTTCTGAAAGCAGCATCGTGTAGTAACGGCTCTCCACTGGAATAATGTAAAATTTAGTGCTTCATCTACATTCAAATTAAAAAAAAAGAAAAGCACGACTCCCATCAGGGTAAATACACCATTTAAAACCATGAAAGTCGGCCTAGCATTGAACACTTGAGCAAAACCTGAATGGAGAGTTTGCCACCGAACCTGGACTTTCTCTGCAGAAATAACTGCAAAAAAGGGGACATGATAGATACCAGTAAATTATGCTCCCAATAAACTTTAATGCTCAACGCACTTTATAAAGCAAAGAATTAAAATAATCGTAATTATGAAAATCACTCAAATCATTCCAGAGCCAAAGAAATCTTACCTGATACCTGTCACCTGCATTTTTTGAAGATTAAATTAGGATAGGAAGGTAGGCTTATCCTCATTAGTATAATTGTAGGATCTTTCTTTTATTTTCCTTTTAAACTAATGAGTTTCATTAATCCAGGTTCATTTTTATAAGCCTCTTGGGTCCAAATGTAAAGGACAGTCATTTTAGAAAACAGTAAATTAAAAAAAACATGTAGCATGCATTAAGTGCACGTATTTCATAAGTCCTAGGTTAATACAACTGGCATCTAGTTTAATTAATCCTTGTTAGTGTAACGACTAATATCCCTCCCTAGCATGTTTCCTTTAAACATTAGTATGTTAATTAAATGTTGTTTTTTTAAGGGTTTTTTTTTCCCTTTGTACTTCAATATGGCATTATATCATCTAAAACTATTCCAAACAACTACCTTATAGAGATGTCTCCTTACAATATCTGGTCTCTTGCAGAAATTCTGAAGCCTTTTAAAAAGCTGTTCAGGTGTAGAATACAGATATTCAGCTGCAGGAAAAACAGATACATTTTTAATGAAACAAAAACCTCAAAGCACACACTCGATATTAGTCACTTTACTAATTAAAAATGCATATTGCTCTGTGCCGCCTCGTGTTTTACATTATTTAAGCATGATTTTATAAGGTTACCTCAGCTCACAAGGATGTTTAATGCTAAATAAGACTGTGTAGTTGTGCTGTTTAGACATCTCCTTTGGGTGATTAAAATACATTATTCTAATGTAACACAATGCATATGTGATACATTTAGTGATGAGATTTTTTGAAGAACTGGTACTACATTAGTGTGTATCCTGTACTGCAGTTGCATACTATTAAGTATTAAATTGTTTAAATAATTTGGTGTGATTTTCAGGCCTGGCTTTTTTTTTTTTCCCTCTTCTCTGTATCAAAAAAAAAAAATCTGCAAACCATTGCAGCATCAGTGACCTTCTAACAAAAATCTATCATTACGGGATGTGTATGCTAACAATGAAGAATGCTATTTCAAAACTTGCTTTTTTGTTATCTTAAAAGAACAGATGGCAAATATAAACTTCGTCTAATGTATTAAAACACATAAAATTTGCCTTAACACTAACATGTTGGCTTGCCAAATAAACAATTGCTTTCACTCAAGTTTATTCCCAAACTTTGGGTTTTAGCAGGAATCACGTTATTACATTTCAGCAGAAGGAATAGGCAACAAAGCAGCTACCTGGGAATATCTCTGGGTACACCAAGGCTTTGGGACACAGCGGGTAACAGCCACAATGCACAGCCTCGATCCTGAGGATTAGAAATCACAAATACACAAAAATAGACATTAGTCAGCCAAAAAAATTATTTCCATGCAAGAGCCTTGAGGTTGCCTGCATGCAGCAAGAGGGAAACATTTTTTTTTTTCTTCAGCAGCATAATCCTTCTAAATGCCAAAGTTGCTCTTTTTAAAGAAAATTTTATTGATCATATGAATTACATAGAACAGAACAGCGAGCATATGTTTTGTTCGCTGAATAAATCAAAGCGCAGCTCTGCATTTTTTTGTTTTTTAAATACTGTTTAACACATTTTATAATCAGCAGACAGACACATGTAACAACATGGTGAAGTATGGACGGCTTTGCTTAATAATGCTGCTGGAAAACAAGGGGCACGTTGGCTACACCAGGGTGTGGTGCAGACACACACACCACCCTCACCTGGCACAGCAGATATTCCCCTCAGACTTCCAGACTCCAAAGGTTACAGCTAAATATAACCCAGGAACAACTTGCAGCATGCTCCAGGCTGGGATATTTCAGCTTATTCACATGCTTTGGATAATTTCCTTTATTTTTCGGGACATAAACTGTTGTATTTTTTAATAACCGCTGATGGAATCCCTTTGCCAAAGCGCGCGAAGCTTTGTACTTGCTTTTTTTGTTCCCAAGGAACATTTCACATATCTCCCAAACATCAAACCCAAATATTTTAGAATTGCACCGCCGTGGCGCAAAGTTTTCCAGTAGCAGAGCTGTCCCTCCTGGAATTCAGGTATTAACAGCTGAATGGGTTAAAGGCATCCAGGTTGCAGTTTATTTTTTTCACATAATGACCACTGATCTGACACAAGGTCCCTCCAAAGATACAACTGTAATTTCTGTTGGCCAGAAATTACACAGTGAAATTCAAAACACTTCTTAAAATATGTTTATTTTATGAGAGGCTTTGAATTTCCTCCAACATGTTGACCATACGAGGGCTTTATTTTTAACTTCAGCTTTCCTCATTCCCCAGAATAAAAAAAAAAAAAATCTGAAATCTTGTCAACGTTCACCTTTTCTATTTTCAGTGACAACCCAAAGGCTTTTGCTACCTCCATGCGAATGGCAGGTTTGGTACTTTATTACAGGTACCCTGAAAGGACTCTGTTTCCTTTAGATCTACTCAATTTTAAACAGGAAAAAAAAAAGAAAATAAAGAATAACATATTCAGCTTTCATGCTAGAAAACTATGCATATCCACAAACCCCAAAGACACATTTCTCTGCAAATGCTTTTGCTAAGAAATGACTGCTGGTTTTTTTCATAAACTTTTAAAATTTGTAATTTATGTTTTTTTTTTTTAAATAACATATGCACTTCAGATTGCATTTTAAACATTAACAACAATTTCAAAGTGTACATCGTCTAGCACTATATTTTTTACCAAAGGGAAATGTTTCTGATGTGTGATTTAATTGATGATTTCAGTTCTTAAATATTGTGTCATATGTCAAAGCAAATAGATTTTTAAAGTTTTCTTTAATCTAGGAGAAAAAAAAAGAGTGAAACTGTGGACATTTCAGTAATAGCTCAGATCACTAAGTTATGTTAAAATATTTGCTTTTTAATCATATCGTCTGCATGGAAAAAAAAAAAAGAACAGCTCCCTAAAACAAAATTGCAGGCCAAGATGGGATCTGAGTCATCGTTTGAGTATGAAATTTCCCCTTTCAACAAACCTCTACCAGGATCATGAA